>NC_084995.1:40373759-40506259 GCF_963854185.1 Sardina pilchardus | reverse complement strand
AAAGAAGCTACAAATGAAGCTACAAATGAAGCCATGCACAAATTGATAGTTGCTCTTTCATTTTCAGCATATTTAACTGAATCCACCAGAGTGCGACGAGGCATCATTAGTCCTATTTACACTTTGATATTTCAAACGGAAAAGCTGTCCCTTTCATATTCTCTACTTGAATCCTAACATTAAAACAGATCAAAAGGCCTGAACTTGCAAAGAGTTTACCTTAAAAGGCAGACATGTTGTGGCTCTGGGGTTGTGGGGAGGGGTGCGGGCCGTGGCCTGAGTCTTGCTGAGAGGGAATGGATTGAGAGAGAGAGTTGAGAAATGCTTTCAAAAAGGCTTAGTTAATTATCCCAGTTCTGTGGTGGCTGAATAAAAAAATATGATGTTAATATCATAATCCCCTTGTGAAGGAGAAATATGTTAAAAAAAAAGAATGAAAGAAAGAATGAAAGGATCCATTGAAAGCAAAAAAAAACAGCAAATCAAAAGGTTAATTCTCTGACTCTGGCATCATAAGCACCACCACTATGAATTTAGTCAAATGGAGTTAGTTTGGAAAGTATAATGGGGTAACGAAAGAGATATTGTAACATCCATATGGCGAATACCAATTCAACCAAAGTCAAAGTTATCATACTAAACACAATGACATACCCTTGCAAAGAAAATGAGCACAGATCTGTGGAGTTTGTTGAATTTGCCAAAAGTGCTTGTACTCCCTCCAAAGTTAGACCTACGGTTCTTCCATACCTGAAAGTGCATGAATGAGGAGAGTAGGTGAAGACTTACAAATCAGCCCCGGCCACCTCAGGGAGCCGTGCTATCCTCAAGCTTTCCCATACACCTTTTTGGGGGGAGGTTAAGAATATTGATTCTAACTCCGTGTCCATGGTACACAGCACTATCTCTGTGATGACCCACAGTTTTTCTTTCCTTTATTTATTTATTTTAATTTT
The DNA here is from genome assembly GCF_963854185.1 of Sardina pilchardus. NCBI lineage: Eukaryota > Metazoa > Chordata > Actinopteri > Clupeiformes > Clupeidae > Sardina > Sardina pilchardus. Next base: position 40,505,303 of record NC_084995.1, on the reverse strand, counting down.
ATTTTATTTATTTATATCTGTGATTGACAGCTGTTTGGGATGTGAGTGGGGAGGCCTACTCGGCCAAAGCACAGTCTCGCTTGGAATGCTGATAAATATTTCATATGGCTGCAACCCATGCCAGGGGCGCTCACACAATGGTCCAAGGAGGCCTGGCTGTTTTGTATTAATGTAATCTGATTAATGAATAACAGCTGGCAACTTCTCAATCCTCTGGTTCTTTGGCAGAGTGATGGACAATGGCATGGCGCCAAGGAGGATTGAACACAGCCTGACAACCTGATGACATGAAATAATGAACGGAGAATGCGCTCTGTCACGATCACACGGTACATGCATAGCAACACACAACACCGATCGCAAATCATCTCACTGTCTAATCAGCGTGTGTTCCTGTGTGCCACGTTGATGCCCTTTGCTGTGCGCTACCTTGTTAGCATACAAACGACTCTATGTTGGACATACTATGTTAGATGTACGTGATTATTTGTACTATTATATCATTGAAGTGTCTGCAACTTTGCAAGGACATTGGTGCACTTTGTCAGAAGAACCCACTAGGCCTACTTGTGCCTAGTGTAGTTACTACCTGGGACTGACAAGGAAGACATTCAAATAGTTGCATTTCCATTTTGTTGATATCATTACAGTACGTTAAGTATAAATGAATAGAAAGACATCTGCACAAGCTCACGATTGTACTATATCCTACACATTATCTTATTATTATGGACCGGTGAAAACATAAATCATTTAATTTAACAGTCACACACAAAAAATGTAGCTGAGATATTGTTTTTTTAACCTCAAAAATGTTCCATCATAGGGTAGAGTTCAACAAAGATAGAAATGATAGAACCATCAACCTAGACCACTCTCCCCAGCTCATAAACACAAGGGCTGGATAATGTGATGCAAGTAATTCAAACATGATAAAGGAGTCTGACGTGTACCATGTCACATAATGACATCAGAGGTAACCTTTATGCATAATGTAGAATATATCTTCTTACTGAGGTTAGAGATGTAGTTGGAGAAAACATGCAATGTGGGACTTCATTTGTCAGATGTCCTATCTTATGAGATCATTCTGTTTCATTTGCCTTTTCCGTTTTTTAATGCAGCATAACTATGAACAAATAAACTAATAACATACTAAACTGACTCTTGACACAAGACTCTGAACATCATTAGCGGCAGCCAATTCAAACCAGATTCAGACTGCTGTGCTTTATTGAAGTGCAATTTTTCTATCTTCCTTAAAAAAATGATCCAGTTGAGGCTTATGTTGACCTATTCTCCCGGTAAAATATAAGTACATGTCTGTCGGGCTGTAAATGGACCTCAACCCTCTTGTTTTCATTGTTTGGCTTTCAAAATCTATTTCAGTTAATTGACTCCCTGTTCCCTTTAGCATTAAATAGGTTTGACTGGTGAGTCAGACCCTTGGCTATATGTGGACGACTGATAAACAAATTAATAAATAAATAAATAAATAAATGCAATGATGGTTTTATTATCCAAAGCATGATTGAAAATAAAAAAAACATGGCATATGAATATCATTATGTGCTCTTGAGCAAACTCAAGTATTCACAGTCACATCATGTTTTGCCACATTTGTTAAACATACAAGGCATTGTGACTTTTGCGTTCCCTTGTGTTTCCAATTCAATAGTTTTATGTTCCCTCACATTAAGTTTTTTCATTCCCTTGCAATACATTTGAATTTGGAATGCTAAAGTATTTCAGCATTTAAACAAATAGTTACACAAACAGGATCTCTCCTCTTTTCACAGTTTCTGATCCGGTTCCTAATACACCACCAACTTGAATACGCTCATTTAAAAGAAATGAAATGACAAGTGTGGACCAGCATTCATGATTTGAGCTCTTGTGGCAGGAACATCAGAGAAGAACACCACACCGGCCCTTCATTTTAGTCACTGTATCAATCTCCTGATGGCAACATAAGCAGATGAGTCTTTCATTATTGATCAAACCAAACAGCCCTAGCAGCCTCGCCGCCACGGGCCCCCACGCCCAGGAAGCACACAGCCGTTATCTAGGGGGTTCAAAGGAGTGAAGTGGCTCAAAGGGGCCCGAGAGCCAAAGCTGCTGTATTTATGTATTTAGGCCAAAAAGACCCATGTCGTCATACAGCTCCTGTCCAAACTATCTCTTTGTGGAGACTAATGAGTTGGAACACAACACTCTACCTGTTTTCAGGAGCAGAGACTCAGACCAGATTGACCCCCCCCCCCCCCCCCCCCCACACACACACACACACACACACACGGTCCTGGTTCAGACGGCTATATGTCTTAGGCTACTGACTCACAAATTATTCTTTTCAAGTGAAGACTTGCACTCTTTATTTATGTGAAAAACCAAGATGGGTTCTCTGGCTGAACAAGGCCACATGTGGCATGTTGTCAAACAAAACATGCTGGACTTATTTACTGACTGGGTTGTACATTACGTCTAAAAAAACAGATGACCTTCATGACCACAGACCTTATCATAAGCAAAGCAAAGCAAACAAAGATTATGATACATAGTAGGCCTATAAGATCATTAATGAACAAACCAGCCGATATGAAAGTAGTAACACAATACATTCATTGATCAACGTTGATTAACTTAAAACTACAAACATATAAGTACTCAATTCTTTGATGTGAAACATTGTGAGAAGTGTTAATTTCAGAGGCGGACATTCCTGGTTCCAGAGAGTAAAAGTCCTGCCATATATTCTTTCTACCTGCACTCAGAGTTATCATAATATCTACCTGGCAGCTAATTAGGATGAGCTGGTTTACTAACTGGTTGGATTGAATACTTAGCACTTTTACTTTCTAAAACTGGGATGCCATTGTCCGCCTCTGGTTAAATTCATAAATGTTTAAATTCATAAATGTACTTCATGTCATTTGACTTCGTGAAGTAGATTTATGAGGTCATATGATCTCATGCATTTCAAAGCTCACTGCTGCCACCTACTGGAGTTATGATATTATAACGACAACAGTAGATTCACCGAAACAGAATAACATATCTTACTGTAACACAAAACAATTTTATCGTGTAAAATGTATCGGTCAAAATATCTTTACCAGTCCTTTCACTCCCACAATTTTCAGCGGTCCCAAGATTGGTGTTTCATTTTTGTATCCAACATCATACACATTTCAGATTGTTAGTCTGCGGACTTCTTTTTATTGTCAGGTTGAAAACACAATGAGCACATGAGACACTGCTGAGACAGAGCAGCTGACTACAAGACTAAACCAAGGACAGAGGACTTTATAGAGGTGGCAGTATTCGCACATTATGACATCTCCGATCTGAAAATATCCCCATCACTGAAGCAACACTAATGATTATCTTGCTGCTTTGAATGTTCAAAAAACATAAAGTCCTGAAAGGCAAAACAGGAAATTGAAAGCAACAAACACACAAGTAACAAAATGTATGCATGTTACATTCATAATATATAACTAATGAAATATACAGTATGTGTTTATACATTTTTGCTTGCTTCATGTTTGTGAAGACTACCATATTCTCAATTATAAACTTTTTAGTAATAATGGTCAACTACTTACTATGAGAAAACAAGCTCCCAGAATAGTCGCTTTCATTTTCACATCCAAATCCATTGGAAACTGCACCCCAAAGTTGTCAGCATCTGTAAACATCTCGTTCCCAAAGCCAGACCACTGCTTAGAAATACGACCAACGTCTGAAGTCTCATCCAGTGATTTGATCTGTGTTTTTTTTTAAAGGATAGAAAATGATTACTGTAGTATGAACTACTAAGGTATATAAAACATCATTGTATGTACTACTATGTTATATAGAAACAGCTTCCAATGTGAGTTAAAAGAAGTCAATATGATTTGTGTGAGGATATATTGTGCTTTTCATTGTTTGCTTTGGTTGCTTGGTTACTCATGATGAGCAATGTTTTACCTCAAAGTTCACATCAGAGAAACACTTGCAGTCACAGAAAGGCCCAATGATTCTCAGCACAGAATTTCTTCGCTCATCCTGAATGGTGAACTTGGGAATGTACGGGTGCCAATCCTGTATGACATATCCGATAGGGTTTCCAGGGGGAGACTGTACTTCCAGCTAAATAACACAACCGTAAAAACAAGAGATTAAGTCCAGCAATTAAGTTAATTCAATATACTTAGAACAAAAACAAGCTCTCAGGTAGCTGAATTAGGTTTGTAAGCAGTATGATGGTATTCTTCATTAGTATAGAAACATTATGTACCTACAGAGACACTGGACAGCTGTGCTTTGTCCTACAAGATCATTTACAAACAGCTGTGCTGCTGACGCTTAACTGTATCTTGCCGTGAATGTATTCGCTGACTGTAACAATTCTAAACAGCACCAAAAACAACAATTACAACAACAAAAGCATGTGCTTACCTCTTGGAGGCAGCAAGGGAAGCAGCAGGCGCCGCATTTGAGTGGCCTTGTCACGGACATGACGGTCTGGCCCATGTTGTCCTGAATGTGGATGGCGAATGATCGCATCGGCCCGCAGAAGTGCAGGCTGAAGCAGTCGTTTTCCTCCTCAGCAAAAAACACCTGCTGTCCCAGACTATTCTTCACCAAGTACTTGTTGTGCGTCTCAAATCCCATCATCACTAGAATTATAATGTGCAATTTGCATAACAGCTTGGGAACACTTTCATCTAATCTGGTGCATGGTGCATTGTAATAAGTATGCAATTGATGTCTACTTTGGTAGAAATACATATCCTGTTTTTTACCAGAGCCTTGAGACTTGTACACATTTTCTTTTTGTTATTGATTTGACAATGTCTCACATGTCATCCTGAAAACACAACTTCAGCCTCAGGTTAAGTTCAATGTTTTTGTGTTTCCTCTCATACCTTCCATCAGCTCCATCTGCTGGTGAACAAGAAGCTGATCAATCTGTGAGACAGAGGAGCACAGTACTGACAGTTACATCGGCTGCTTTTTAGTTGTTAGTCAGTGATGGTACAAACAATGGATGAACTCTCACTTTGTCTTATGGACTAATACCACTGTGGTTGGTGCTGTACAATATGATGATTGTTTTAAACATTGTCTGAAGCAGCCATCTTACTTGAACGAGATATTCTAACCCTGGTGGGCAGTCTGGTGGTCTCTCAGGAGCAGGCATTGGCATTGCCACTGGCATCTGAGGAGGGTACTGTGGGTGCACTGGAGATGGCATGTGAACTGGCGTTTGAAATGGCATATGCCCTAAAAGAAAAGCATGGCTCATGAATATACATCCACAACAGTTAAACAACAGTAAGACTGAGTCAGTCTTCAGTTATACATGTGACAGGTCATTCTGACAACAACCTGGTCTGCACATTTTGTCACTGGAACTAGATGTGGCAAGTACCTGGTGGCATTGGGACTTGACCATATGGAGGAGAAGGGTACACAGCAGCACCGGGTGGAAGGTTGATGGCGTAAGCTAGACAAACAACCATGAAAAAATGAGTCCTAAAAAATACGGACTAACAAAGGTATGCCGTGTAATGGTTGACCGTCTGTGCACATCACTTTTATAGGCGAAGCTGACCTGGGGGCTGAGATGGAAAGGGTGCGCTACCTGCAGGCACACCCTGCTGGTCTGGAGTTACAGCAGACTTCATTAAAGATCAATGCAGATGGAAACACAGCTGAGAACTGTGCCTGTCAGTGAACATGTGAACATGTGAACATATCAGAACAGTGCTAATCTGAAACAACTGGGAGCATCAAGGGTTCTGTATAGACTAGTTATTGGAATGTAACTGCTGAGTAAGTAAAGCAACAAAAACAGCATATACAGATTTCAATTGTAGTGTTGCATTTGTGTTCTGGATTTAAAAGAAAAGACAAAAACAAGCTGCACAAGAACAAACTGTAGATAGATTTGTATTTTATTTTTTTATCTAGCATTGTAGTAAGTCTTTAACAATGCAGAGAGGACTAGAACCTCAGATTAATTCATTTCAGTATTGTTTTTGAGTGAACGCAAACAATATATCCCTTCTTATTTATGGTTTATAATATCAAAGGATGAACCAGAAAGTCAAGACCGACACTTACCTTAATGATGCTTTTACTGTCTGTCTCCTAGACCACAGCACTTGGTTCTTCTGCAATATTACACACATATCCTATTTTAAACTAGATTTCATAATGCAGTATAACAATACAAAACATTCACGAGACTTACAGCCATTGCTCAAATATCTCCCTGTGTGCCTACATCGAAACATCTGATCATATTTAGAGTCAATTTGTTTTCCACACGTAAACTAGGCCCTGGAGTCTAGGGAAGGTTGCCTGGTTGCAAAGTGTAAACATAGGATGCTCTGAGAAACTGATACCTCCAGTCACCTGTTTTTGTAGCCAGCTGACCTCTACCTGGAACTGAAACCCATTGTAAGGCCTTCCATTGTTTTGAACACATAGCCTAGGCTTTTTATGACATATGAAACTTCAGAAATTATTAACATTGGTTATAGGCTTATTATTGGCCTATGCCTGCCCAGACCTACAAGGTCGTACTCATGTTGTTGAGATTAATTTTCTTAGGGACCGTTCACCATACGATATCTAGGCCAACGATGACGGCAAAAATAATATATTGTAAACAATTACTTTAGCCTACTGAACACCATGCCATACTTTACTGAACACCATACCGGAGAGAGAGAGAGAGAGAGAGAGAGAGAGAGAGAGAGAGAGAGAGACTCTTACACACAAATACAGGCATTTCTGTCTAAGTAGGCCTATGTTATAGTCCGACTCCAACTTGGCCATTTGCTATTCTGCTATAGAATAAATTACCTATAAAAACTTTGGCACTTCTTGATATGCATCACAGCATGTGACCTCGTGGCGCAACGGTAGCGCGTCTGACTCCAGATCAGAAGGTTGCGTGTTCAAATCACGTCGGGGTCAGTTCTTTATGTCGCTCAATTCCCATAATTTGCGCCATAAACTAGGCTACTATAGCCTGGCACGCCCTCCCAGTGACGTAACGCCGCAGAGCCTTTGAAAGTCGATGGTAATCAGCAAAGAGAATCTTTGGTAATCAGGCTAAGGCTATTATGCAAGAGTTGCCATTCAACCTACATCTTTTCTCACTGAGACGCTGTGTCACTTCTGAAACTTTACAAATGAGATTGTGATTGTAATATGTTAGGCTAAAGTAGGCCGAATCGTAACGGTGTAGGCCTACCTGCTGGAGAACACCGTGCTGCGTGCTGTGCTATCCAATGCCGATACTCACCAGCCTCCACTATCAAGCAGTAGGCTATTAGTGACGATTTTATTTGTTTTGTGTAGGCTAGGCTACAGTGTCAAGAACTTTGAGTAGCCACTGTAAGCTACTTCAAAATGCGCTAGTATGGCCTAACTAACATGTAGCCCAGAGCCATATAGATACATGTATCTATATGGCTCTGATGAAGCCTTCCTTACCTTAATGTTACCCAACAGAATTCTGTATGTTTATAAAATATATGTTGCTTGCACACTAATCCCGTTAGCCGTTGTTAAGGTTCCATCGCTTGTGTTCTTTTAAAAAACCTAAACAAGTGAGCGGCACAGTGCGTCTGCCTGTAGATCATAAAATAGTTTGCTCCAAAGATTCTGCAAAATATAGAATAAATATCCTGCCCAATTTCAACTGCACAACATCAACATGTATTGTTACAGAGTGTCTTCTGCTCTGTAGAACAGTGATGATGAAGCAGGTCAAAGCAACCAAGAAAAACTTTAACGAACACAAGACTATGCAGGTCAAGGTGGAACAAAGTATGGAGGAACATGGGACATGTCTTAATTCCTTTGAATCAGATCTGGCTTTCATAGATATGACAGTTTTCTTTACATATTAATTGGAAGTCGATGACGAGGTAGTTTAGGCCTACTACAATTGTTTTCTACTAAAAATGTCAAATTCAATTGTGTGCACGCACAGATGGGCCTACGTCAACGAATCTCCAAAGAGTGGCAGCAGCTCTGGGTGAAGGGTCACTGGTTTGCTAAATTAGACTGGCAAAGTCTATCTGTTGAGAACAGACCTGTATCTGTCTTTCAATTATTCCACCTTAAGTCTTTTATGTTTTCTTTTAATTATTAGGGCCCGAGCACCGAGGTGCGGCCACTGAAAGTGGCTGCACCGTAGGTGCAAGGCCCTATTGTTTTTGCTCAGATTATTAGGGCCCGAGCACCGAGGTGCGGCCACTGAAAGTGGCTGCACCGTAGGTGCAAGGCCCTATTGTTTTTGATCAGATTATTATTATTATTATTATTATTATTCTCTCTTCCTCTTAGCCCGTTTGGCCGTTTCACCAACTTGGCATGCTCCAAAACTCTTGTAATTTGGCAGGAATATGTAGAATTGCATTTGATACTCAGAGACAGAGCCCTGGCCTAGGGTGTGGCTCAGGGACTCTATAGCGCCACCTACCGTGCTGTCTGTTGTGGTTGACACATACATTCACGAAAATGAACCAAATTTGGTGGACATGTGTGTTGTATTATTCTGAACAACTTTTACATTTACACTACATAGTGAATCTTAAACAAATTTGAGTTATGATTATCATTATGAATTTTGCACATCATGTATTTTGAAACACTTCTCCTAGACGGTTTATCGAAATCATGTCATATAAGCACTAAAATGATCTTGAGGGGTTGCCCGAGAGGAATTGCGAACAGATTTTTGAATTTCAAAAGTATATTGAAATGGCGAAGGTTTGAATCTAGGTGTCTTATAAAAGAAACAAAAAGTTGGTGTTATAGGCAGAAAACAGTGACTAATTTGGATGAAATTTGATGGAGTATTAGTTAGTGTGTTTGTAGTGACAGTCATATACAAAGTTTTGAATTTGGTGTTGTTTGTGATTTTTAAAAGCGCATTAATGATTGTGGTGGATACAGTTTTATCTAAAATATTTTGAAGCGAGTTGATGAATGATTATAATCATATCAAGCTATGCTGCAATTTTGATTTTAACCATGTTAACAGAAAGTGAGTTATTTTTAATTTCATATTTGCCCAATCACACAGCCCCTCCTCTCGGACCTTCTCTGCCTCTCTCTCTGTTGCAACTAACAGACACACGCACGCACTCTGTCACCCCCCTTCTCAGGTCCTCCCTAACTAACACACACACATTGACACACGCGCGGCTTTCTAGAGACAGAGAGACAGAGAGACAGACACACACACACACACACACACACACACACACACACACACACACACACACACACACACACACACACACACACACACACACACACACACACACACACACACACACACACACACACACACACACACACACACACACACACACACACACACACACACACACACACACACACACACACACACACACACACACACACACACACACACACACACACCCCCCCCTTTGGGCAACCGTGGCCTACTGGTTAGGGCTTGGGGCTTGTAGCTGAAGGATTGCCGGTTCGATCCCTGACCAGTCCACAGCTGAAGTGCCCTTGAGCAAGGCACCTAACCCCTGACAGCTCCCTGAGCGCCGCTGGTTGGGCAGGCAGCTCACTGCTCTGAGTATAGTATATTAAAAAGTATACAAAAGTATTTTGAAATGGCGAAGGTTTGAATCTAGGTGTCTTGTAAAAGAAACAGAAAGTTGGTGTTATAGGTAGAAAACAGTGACTAATTTGGATGAAATTTGATGCAGTATTAGTTAGTGTGTTTGTAGTGACAGTCATATGCAAAGTTTTGAATTTGGTGTTGTTTGTGTTTTTTAAAAGTGCATTAATAATTGTGGTGCACACAGTTTTAGCTAAAATATTTTGAAGCGAGTTGACGAATAATTATAATCATATCAACCTATGCTGCAATTTTGACATTTTGACTTTAGCCATGTTCACAGTAAGTGAGTATTTAGGTTTATTTGTGTTTGCATGTGTCTTATACTCTATCCATTTAGCTGAGCAGGAGTAGGTGCTCTCTCTCTCAGCTGCATGTCTCTCTCGTCCCCTGCTAATTCTCTACACAGACTCACAGACACTCTCTCACCCCTCCCCCGTCATTCTCTCTCTCTCTCACACACACAGACACACACACACACACACACACACACACACACACACACACACACACACACACACACACACACACACACACACACACACACACACACACACACACACACACACACACACACCCTCCCTCCCTCCCTCCCTCCCTCCCTCCCTCCTTCCCTCTGGGCAGCCGTGGCCTACTGGTTAGGGCTTGGGGATTGTAACTGGAAGGTTGCCTGTTCAATCCCCAACCAGTTCACCACTAAAGTGCCCTTGAGCAAGGCACCTAACCCCTCCCTGCTCCCCCAGCACCGCTGGTTGGGCAGGCAGCTCACTGCTCTGGGTCAGTGTGTGATTCACCTCACTGTGTGTTCACTGTGTGCTGTGTGTGTTCACTAATTTGGTTAAATTGGGTTACATGCAGAGAAATAAACTTCCCTCACGGGATCAAAAAAGTGTATATTCTATTCTATTGATCCATTTGTCTCTACCCCCTCTGTCTGTGTCTGTCTAGCGTTATTGCTATCGATAGTCAGAGATAGAGCTCTGGCCTAGGGTGTGGCTTAGGGACTCTATAGCGCTACCTAGCATATTGTCTGTTGTGGCTGACACATACATTCAGGAAAATTGACCAAATTTGGTGGGCATGTGTGTTGCTCATGCACATGCCCACCAACACGCACATGTTGCTTTGTTAGATTCCAAAATCTCACAGGTCTCCGCACCGCTGGTGCTCGGGCCCGCCATCGCCGCTTGCGGCTATATTTCTTATTATTATAGTATAATTCTCTTACCAGTAACATTTTTCACCAACTTGGCATGCTCTAAAACTCTTGCAATTTAGCTGGCATATGTAGAATTGCATTTGATACTCAGACACAGAGCTGTGGCCTAGGGTGTGGCTCAGGGACTCTACAGCGCCACCTAGCGCGCCGTCTACTGTGGTTGACACATACATTCACGGAAATGAACCAAATTTGGTGGACATGTGTGTTGTATTATTCTGAACAAGTTTTACATTCAAACTATATAGTGAATTTTAGAAGAATTTGAATTATGTGAGATTTTCTGATTTTTGCACATCATGTATTTTGAAATACTTCTCCTAGACGGTTTATTGAAATTATGTCATTTAAGCACTAAAATGATCTTGAGGGGTTGCCCGAGAGGAATTGCGACCAGATTTTTGAATTTCAAAAGTATATTGAAATGGCGAAGGTTTGAATCTAGGTGTCTTATAAAAGAAACCAAAAGTTGGTGTTATAGGCAGAAAACAGTGACTAATTTGGATGAAATTTGATGGAGTATTAGTTAGTGTGTTTGTAGTGACAGTCATATACAAAGTTTTGAATTTGGTGTTGTTTGTGATTTTTAAAAGCGCATTAATGATTGTGGTGGATACAGTTCTAGCTAAAATATTTTGAAGCGAGTTGATGAATGATTATAATCATATCAAGCTATGCTGCAATTTTGATTTTAACCATGTTAACAGAAAGTGAGTTATTTTTAATTTCATATTTGCCCAATCACACAGCCCCTCCTCTCTGTCCTTCTCTGCCTCTCTCTCTGCTGCAACTAACAGACACACGCACGCACTCTGTCACCCCCCTTCTCGGGTCCTCCCTAACTAACACACACACATTGACACACGCGCGGCTTTCTAGAGACACAGAGACACACACACACACACACACACACACACACACACACACACACACACACACACACACACACACACACACACACACACACACACACACACACACACACACACACACACACACACACACACACACACACACACACACACACACACACACACACACACACACACACACACACACACACACACACACACACACACACACACACACACACACACACACACAACCATGGCCTACTGGTTAGGGCTTAGGGCTTGTAGCTGGAGGATTGCCGGTTCGATCCCTGACCAGTCCACAGCTGAAGTGCCCTTGAGCAAGGCACCTAACCCCTGACTGCTCCCTGAGCGCCGCTGGTTGGGCAGGCAGCTCACTGCTCTGAGTATAGTATATTAAAAAGTATACAAAAGTATATTGAAATGGCGAAGGTTTGAATCTAGGTGTCTTGTAAAAGAAACAAAAAGTTGGTGTTATAGGTAGAAAACAGTGACTAATTTGGATGAAATTAGTTATTAGTATTAGTTAAATTAGTATTAGTGACAGTCATATGCAAAGTTTTGAATTTGGTGTTTGTGTTTTTTAAAAGTGCATTAATGATTGTGGTGGACACAGTTTTAGCTAAAATATTTTGAAGCGAGTTGACAAATAATTAAAATCATATCAACCTATGCTGCAATTTTGAAATTTTGACCTTAGCCATGTTCACAGTAAGTGAGTATTTAGGTTTATTTGTGTTTGCATGTGTCTTATACTCCATCCATTTAGCTGAGCAGGAGTTGGTGCTCTCTCTCTCAGCTGCATGTCTCTCTCGTCCCCTGCTAATTCTCTACACAGACTCACAGACACTCTCTCACCCCTCCCCCGTCATTCTCTCTCTCTCACACACACACACACACACACACACACACACACACACACACACACACACACACACACACACACACACACACACACACACACACACACACACACACACACACACACACACACACACACACACACACACACACACACACAGACACACACACACACACTCCCTCCCTCCCTCCTTCCCTCTGGGGAGCCGTGGCCTACTGGTTAGGGCTTGGGGCTTGTAACTGGAAGGTTGCCGGTTCAATCCCCAACCAGTCCACCACTAAAGTGCCCTTGAGCAAGGCACCTAACCCCTCACTGCTCCCCCAGCACCGCTGGTTGGGCAGGCAGCTCACTGCTCTGGGTCAGTGTGTGATTCACCTCACTGTGTGTTCACTGTGTGCTGTGTGTGTTTACTAATTTGGTTAAATTGGGTTACATGCAGAGAAATAAATTTCCCTCACGGGATCAAAAAAGTGTATATTCTATTCTATTGATCCATTTGTCTCTACCCCCTCTGTCTGTGTCTGTCTAGCGTTATTGCTATCGATAGTCAGAGATAGAGCTCTGGCCTGGGGTGTGGCTTAGGGACTCTATAGCACTACCTAGCATATTGTCTGTTGTGGCTGACACATACATTCAGGAAAATTGACCAAATTTGGTAGGCATGTGTGTTGCTCATGCACATGCCCACCAACACGCACATGTTGCTTTGTTAGATTCCGGAATGTCACGGGTCCGCACCGCAGGTGCTCGGGCCCGCCATCGCCGCTTGCGGCTATATTTAATAATTATTATTCTTAATTGATTTTACCTTGATTGCTTTCTTTTCTAGAAAAGAAAACATGCTTTCTACATAATTTACCATGAACTAGATTAGTGTGACAACTTTTGTTTACAGCTGTGTCAGTAGATTTGTGCTATTTGATTAGTCACCACATGCATTCTCATATCAAGTAGGCCTACTGTGCTTATTTGCGCTCTTTTGGGCTGGGGTGGGTGGTTAGAGAGGTGAAGTTGACCCCATTTTAGTGATGAGTGTACAACACTGCACAACAAAAACTTGTTGGTATAGTAGTCTATATTGAACTTGTTGAAGCTGTTGATTGTCAGAGACAAGGACCTTCCCCACCAGCAGTCTTTTACAGTATATGGATACACTGTTAGAAAGTAATGTCAATGTAATGTGTGAATGGACACTTACAGTTTACTGTTAAAAGTAGACTATTGTTAAAACATGGTGTGTGTGAGCAGTAAAGCATACAGTAAAGGAAAGTGTGGCTATATATCACCATAGACCTCTGAAGTTTGCCTACAAAAAGGAAACAAAGCTGCCATCTTTGCCCGTTTAAGGTAGCCTGACTAGCAGCGCCTACCACTTCTGAAATGAGACATGGTCTGGCAACCAGACGTTAATTTTCTCGTATTTGAAAAAAATGCCCAGATCCGTTCATTGGGCGCCACGGATGTCTATCAAATGCGTCTGTGAATAGCTCATCATGGTCTTGCTTTCTCTCCTGTTCTGTGATTGGTCGCCAACATCAGGCGAAAATGTGGCAGTCTGGAAGCGAAAAAGTTTCCAGACTGCCTTAGCAACATGAATGAAATCACCGCACATGGCAGGATGGGAACACACAGGCTACATTTAAGGAGATCTGGGTGTTAATTGAAGCTATATCTGCCTATGGCAAGTTGCACTGTAAGTTAGCTCTGGGGTAGCAAAGGTCATAGTGTGCTGTCTTCACCTACCGAAGATCACAGTATCCACTCGACACAACTGTGTAGCGCACAATGTCTGTATTTCCATTTCTTCGTACCCGCAAGAATTGAACAGGTACAATAATTCAAGATCCCCATGTTATTTTCCCATAAAAAAATATCAAGATACTGGATCTCCTTATTTGGGCAAAAACGGCAGCTTTTTTGTAGGCGAATTTCAGAGGTCTGTGCTCTTGAGAAAGGCACTTTACCCGGAGTCGTCCTGGAGAGACCAGCATGGAAGAGCCCAGTATGGAAGACGGTGGATATGTGTCAACTCATCATGTGTAGCAGAGTGTATGCTGAATTAGTTTTTCCTTAATGGTACAGGGCAAAACATATCAGACATACTTGGCTTACCAATGTATTGTGTATTGTGCAACAAAGTATGAAAGAAGGACATGCCTCAATTCATGTTACGTCACATCTAGAAGATGCTTTAAGAAAATATATAGTGTGGTGGTTAAACGAGTTTTTCCTTAATGGCACATGTCAAAATTGTATTACAGTAGTTGTAGGCCTACTTGATTCACATTAACAAACACAGGACTATGTGCAGGTCAAGGTGGAACAAAGTATGGAGTGTTAATTCATTTAAATCAGATCTGGCTTTCATAGTGATTCGTTTTTTAATAACTGCTTGCACACATTTTCAAAGCTGGTTTTCTTTACATATTGAATTTGAAGTTGTTGTTGAAGAGGTAGCTCACTGAAATTGTTTTGTAGTTACAATTCCAAATTCTGACAAATCATCGGTTGACAGTGACCATAGTTATGCCCAATTTGATTGGTTGATCATCTTTTTTTCTCATGTTGCTTAGTGATGAGGATTCCAACTTGGGCTGGATGCCACTTGAAGACAATATACCACCACATTCACTATGTATTTATGGGGCACTGTTTCACGCATGGCAAAATACTGAATGAAAATAGAATGATAGAGATGACAGCACATGACAGAAGAATGAACAAAACCATAAAACGATTCAATACAATGTTTTATTAATGTGATGGGCAGACGAGATAGAAGAAACCTGGCTTCCAGAAGATGCCAGTGTTCACATATTTAGGATTTACATAAAGATCCTGGCCAATTTGCACTGCAGCCATTGCCAAATTGCCTTTGATATTGCATGATGTATTTTTACAGATAGAGTCATGATAGCTTGCTAATGTACAGTAGGTAATTTATTGTATCCTCCCAGAACTTTACAGAAGAATATAATAATCAATGTACTAATGCAATTACATTAACCATCTTTATCATATTTATATGGTGCAAGGAAGCAATTCATCCAAGGAAACACTTTAAAAAATCCCAGATCTGCAAACAAGCAAGGAGTGACTTTTGAATAGATTATAGAAGATGCATTTAATAACCTTTAGAGTTCTGAATATACTCACCATGCCACTTTCTGTTTCTCCACGAAACACAATGTCCTACAAAGAAAAGGTTTTAATGTTACATGAATTCAAAACAGTCAACCCTTTATATGTAACACATTAAAGCTATCATTTTCTTGTAAAGATATAATTTCATTAAATGTTATTTACAATGAAAATGCAGGCTCCTAGTATTATAGCCTTGAGTGTGGCATCCATGTCCCCTGGAAACTGCAGCTCATATTTAGTTTTGTCTTCCAGAAGGGATATGGTCCCTATGATGGTTCCATCCAGTGATTTGATCTGTTGGAATATAAAACTGAAGATTTGTGTGTTTTGTTGTATAATAATTAAAATAATTGAATAATTAATTGTTCAAATAATGCCTGAATATAATCTGAATTGTGCCATGTTGAAAGATGATTGAATTTGACTTGAACAAGGTGCAAAATGCAGCAGTATGTCTTTACTGTATAGGCTATACAGTATATATCCTGGATTACCAAGAGATGGACACTGCCACAGCATCGTATGGGCAGACACACAAAAAATAAACATTTATTTACTCTCTAAGAAACTCGGTTTACATTTCTTAAAGAAAGTAAACGGTTAAACAACCAAGCTCAAATTTTATTTTATTCATTACTGAGTTCATTACTGGGTAATCACATGCTTCTGGCGAGCTGTACTGAACACAGACAAACCAACTAATTGGACGAACAATCAATATAATTGTCTGCATTTTGTGTGTAAAAAACATGGTAGCAGGCAGAGCTAAGCAATTCCAGCCAATCAACATGTCGCTTTGAGGGCACAAAAGGGTTGGTTTGATCCTTTAAATAACTAGCCTACATAATAAAACAACTCCCATACCTCAACTGTCCCACAGTTACAGACATTTGGTTTTCTCAGAGTGAAGACTTCAAGGCCAGTGATGTCTGTGACATGCAGTGTTAGGGAACGTCCAGAGATGCAGAAGTACTGATTACAGCAGTCTTCATCTTCTTTCACTCTGAACATCTTCCGTCCAGTATGATCCTTCACCACATATGTGTAGATAATGGGGCCACCAAAACACTCTAGGAAGTAAAAGCCCATTGAATGTAATTGGTATGTCGAAAAAAGCAATGCAGTCTTCATGTAAAGGTCGTCTTCATTGTATGATTATTGTGCAGTTGTGTGATGCGATTAAGAAAGTGTGCAGTGTGTGTGCTACCTGTACAATCATTGTTTTTAGTTTCTTTTTGAACCACCAGATGAGGAATCTGAAAAGTATATCAAAATCATGGCATATTTTAAAAAGAAAAAACAAAACAAAAAACAAAGCAAAGAGGTATTTGTAAGTTGTTGTATAGCCCTAACACAGAAAAAATTGGGACATTGTAAGTGCAAATAAAAACATTATGTGATCATTTGCAAATATAGTGAACCCATTTGTAGCTGCAAAAGGGACACAGACGACATATCTAAAGAAAGCGGCTCTATTAAAAGAGTATAAAAGAGTTTTGTATCTATTTGTCTTACACCTCATGGACAGAAATCTATGGCCAGACGGAAGTAAAGTAAACTCAGGGGTTACTGGGGATCAGTGGGATCAGTGGCTGGTCTCCGTTACTCCTCCATTTCACTGATAGCCCTGTGACTCATCCTCCTTACACGGGAGGGTGCAAGCGGCCATCATTCTAAATGCAATATTTTTGGATGTATTTGTGCCCACCTCTGCCCTGATCTGCCAGTGATTTGTATTTCACCCTGCAGCTCAGGCTGGAAACCGGCACATCTATCTCCTGCTTCCTGTCCACGTTTGCTGGGTCCAATCACAAACTGCCTTTTCCACCAGGCACACCCAGATTGTTAGTCTGATTGGTTGAAGGATTTTTCCAAGAGTACGGAGTCATTTGACACATGCTCATTGATCACGCCTCTTGTGCAGTAGAAATAAATCGCAGACTCCCCAGACTAATGTTCAGTCTTAAAAGATTGAGCTTAGAATGGTGATAGCCAGACTAGGATGGAGTAGAAGATGGTAAGAAATTGAAAGCGTGATTGATTTTTGTGGCGAGAATGCGTAGAACTGAGCAGCGCTGATATTTTGTACCGCTTTGCGATACATCTAGCTGTACTCCAAATGATCCTCTAGGCCAGGGGTGGCTAACCAGTCCAGCATGAAGAGCCAAATAGTGTAAATAGCTAAAGCGGTCGGGCCTACACAAATTCCCTGTCTCTGAATGACTCAGCAATGTTCAAGTGGTCCAACTGATGCCAATGTGACCGTTGAGTGCTCTAAGAAAATGAGCAAAAGGAAAACGTGTCTGTCACAGGGATCGCTGATCGACTACAGAGACACAACAAAATCATGTTGCGACGCCTCGCCTTCTGGCGTGAGTGGGCGTTTCGTTTGAAATGTGACTTCGCGGCTCATAATCAGTTCGTTTTAACTTGTCTCAAATGGACCACCATTTTAGGCATGTATCTAACAGCATACAAAAATATTAATAGTCTATATACTATGCAAGCCATTTTGAAATCTTGTTTTATTTAAACTTCTAAATGCATTCTAAAATCCTCAAACACCAACAGTCAATGTATTTCTCCAAATCCAAGTTTAATTTGTTTTATGAACTACTAGATGGTCGTGGAAGAGATTGTTAAAACATTAATTTGTCTTGTAAGCGGAACCAAAGTGTCTTATGTTTCTTTCTGGTCTTGATCCATCACATGACGGTAGGCCTATACTGTATATAAATATCATATTATTATAATATATATTATATGGAAAATATATACGGTATATACTAATTAAAACATTGGTAGCCTAACTGTACTGTCAGATAATGAAATGCATTTTGATTTATCAGAAATATATTTAAAAAAATAAACAATCATAAAGCAACACTAAAGCACTTTTCCTCTGTCGCCAGGGGCGCAGCTTGCCGACAGGCATGGCAAGCAACTGCTTGGAGCCCCGAGCCGTTAGGGGGCCCCGAGACCTCAGAGCGTTTACTGGTGCGACAAGCGAGAATTTCGTCAATAGAGATTGAATGGTGGGTTACGTGATTTTGTGTGCTCCTGTCCTGTCCTGCCTTACAAATAGTAGCCTACATGTATGCTATCGGCTTATAAACAGTGGATCTGTGTCCAAAAGAGTGCAAACAATCCACACATATTGAGCCCGACTAGCGCAAAGTGCATCAAAAAAACACACCCATTCTTCACAGTTACATTGCTCCGCAATTATTAGTCGCAGCGAGATGAGACCTGTATTGCACGAAAGAGCAGAAGCGGGGCTTTCCAACGAGACTAGGCACTTGTCTGTACGATCAAGTATGAAAGTCATGAAGTTAAATCAAAGTATATCATATTTACAGTCTATATTGCTCTGCATACACCCGCACATCCAGTCTCGCTTGAATTACTGGCAAACCCGGCATCGCACAGAGATGCTACGCATATCAGATGAAAGAGGGGAAACAGAGCTTTCCATTGATACCAAATACATCGATCCTTTTGTGTTATAAAAACAGACGAAGTGACAAACAAATAATAATGTCATATACTAGCTCTCGTTTGATTTACTCGTGAAATCGCGATCATAAAGATGACACGCATGTCAGATGAAAGAGGAGAGCTAGAGCTATCCACACAGATACCAAATACAACCTTTTAAGTTATAAAACAGACCAAGTGACAGCAAAATAATAACTTCATTTAGCTCCACTTACCCTATGTTTTTGTGTGCGATAATAGCTGTTCATAATCCAACGTTATCATGTGTTTCTCTATGGCAAGGCACGTTCATAATAGCATACGGTTTTGAGATCCTATAGGCTATAGCAAACTCCTGTATGGTATCCAATTCAAGACTCATATTGCATCCAAATTTGTTTGACAAATAAACACTTTTTTGCCTTTACTTTGTTCATTGCAATGCAGTAAAATAAATATTATAGAGAATCATCATGTGTGCACGTCATGTGTGCTACAACGCAAACAAGTCAGGTCAGATCAGCTTATTTCTGGAAGGTAGGCCTACACACCACATATTTCTGTAAATTGCTCAGACCCAAAGTATCCCTCCATCATGGTTCTTGCCATTTACAGAGCAGTCAGGCCTATACAACCAAGTCATGTCGAGCTGCTTGCTGTGGTGAGATACACGTCAAAATGTAAGAATTTGTATAGTAGCCTGCTTTTTGAATTTGTATTATTTAAAAATCTAAAATAAATCAATGCAAGTGTAAAGCTGGTAATTTTCCATCCTCTAAAGTTCAGAATGGGGGAGACGACCTCACAGCTAGACTCCTTTGTGTCCAGGTGATCTATTTGCATTTGAACTGTGCCCATTGTGTGTGTGGCCGGCCATTTGGTTAAAGGCCCTCGGACACACCTCTTCTCCCCCTCTCCATGCCTCTGATGAATTAATGTTGGAAACTAAAATGTATCTGTTTCATGACAAATGATAATACATCCATGTTTGGTCTTGAATTAATACTTGTAATGTGGGCAACAGCCTAATCACAGTTTCATTGCAATCTAATATATTTGTACATGGTTATAGACTAAGAAATACACTATAGAGTTTTAGACGCCACACCCACTCTCAGGTAAAGAAGCCCTGCTGAGCTGGGGGTGGCTGGATGAATGAAAAGAAGGAACTCTTGCAGTGATGCTCGCTTCTCTCACTTTCTCAGCTTTGGGCAAGAGCTCTCTCTTCCTGCTCTGCTCTGGTCTAGGCAAGAGGTCACACTGACCTCTCTGCCCCTCTCTTTCTCTCTCTCTCTCTCCCTGCCTTTCTCTCTCTCTCTCTCTATCTTTTGATTTCTTTATGGGGTTTGTTATTTTCATTATTTGATATATTGTTTTATCTGGTGTATGTAGCATTTTAACTTGGTAACGTGTTAAGGTTTAAGTCCAAGTTTATTGTTTGTTTTGAGGTTAAGATTACTTATCCTTTGTTACTTTGTTTAAGGATAATTACTGATACTTTTACTCTTACCTAAGGCTTAAGGCCTAATAAATGGTTAATTCTCCTCGTTCAGTTTGCATATCTCTAAAGTCTAGTTGTGCCATGCCATTCTCTGCCATAGTTAACATCATTAGTTATTTGGTAATTTATTAGAGGTTACAATATATCTTAATGGAGTCAGATTTAACTTGGTGAATTTCCTAATAACATTACCATTTAACTCCACATGGCTACTGATCCATTGTTCTTCACGCATGTAAAGGGAGAACGTCCGACGTGTTTGTGTAGCGCGTTTGGGATTGTTTTTTCAACCTTTACAAGTGGCGACCTCGACCGTGATCGTTATGACGGGATGTACCTATATTTCTGAAATTTGGTGAGTAGAAAAACTTCTTAAAGACGTGTAGCAGAAAGCACACGCATAGGCCTACGCATTATTTTCGCTATCAACTCACCTAAAGATTCAGAAACTTTGCTCTCTCCGTTATACGGAAATACGAACATGGACAGATGTAGGTCACGTGATAATATTTCTTTGTTTAATACATTAAGACAGAAAATGGCTAAAATTGTTGAAACTGAAGACATTACTTCTTACTCTAGTGGGATAGAGATATGCAACTGGCGATTTTTCATTGAAATACATGCGTTACAAACAAAAAAACATGCAATGATGGACGGTGTTATCTTGTTACTTCTCATTCTTTTCATTTATTCATTATTGAACACCGCGCAGTCATTGAAACCTTTCTCTGATGCGAGATATGTGGCTATCCCCAACAAAGCGATGTCAGAATATGTTGCTTCGTCAGAATTGTCGTTCACAGCCGACTCAAGCAACGACGTCTCTTCTAACACCACTGGAACAGCGCAAACAGACTGCGAAAAGGAGGCTATCCAACACATGGACGCAAACGACCCTAGCATTGTCTGCAACTCATGTGGAAAATCAGAACATGAGATGCAGACATGTTGGTCACCAGGCTTTCGAAAACACCGCCAACACACAGCCCAATCATCTAACACCTTTGCTTCTCCTAACAACCCCCATGCCTCTGGACCCATCCATTGTTCTAGGTGTTAAGGCGCCAATTGCTGTGTGTGTGTGTGCTTTCACTGAAGGACAATGTAATGATGCAGACTAACCATTCAAGACCATGGTAAGACAGAGTTTTATATTTTTTAAACTGAACATGATAACATTAACCTATACTAATAATAGCACAGATAATTCCATGCAACAACCTGTAGCATTGTTCTCCCAAGGTGCTCTGATGGGAAATTTGTTAGTCAGATATTCAGACAGTGTTTTAATTTACTTTGAAGAAAATGGTATTTGCTAGCTTGTTGTATGCTCATGTATAGTGAGTGTGTAGACTCTGTAAGTGTTGATGCTTGAAAGCATTTAACTGTGCAGATGCTAGTAGCATGGTTATTCTTCACACTTTTTGTTTTTCTTTATACTCACCGGTTAAACCAAATGAACGGTCACTGAACCAAAGAGTATCTACTGAATGAATGTTAGGTTGGATCTCTCGTGACTAACAAATAATGCCCATATCTATGTATATATATAAAAAAAAATGGGAAATGCAATGTTGTAGATTGTTGCTTAGTATGACTACCACCTAAAATTTGAATGTCTGTATATGTCTCTGCCAAAAGGAGGCCCATGTGCAGCTGACTGTGTGGCAGACACATCATGCCAACATTCTTATACCAACTAAATGTTAAGTCTATTGTTGAATGTCCAGAAGTGATAAAGCACATACACACACACAAGTAAATGTTCTATTAATGATTCAAATTGAAGAATTTAACTGCTGGGATGAACTAATTTGCCTTCCTTTTAACCACTATCATTTTATATACATTCTTTGATTATTTGATTTAATTTCCTTGATAAATTTGTATTCAGTGTGCAAATAATGCCAGTAACAAAGATGATTTATCTTATGAAACATTTTTTTCAATTTGAGATACACCAGAATGTGTTTAATTCCATTTATTTTGAAATTTGTATATTGGTTTGTTTGTTTTGCTCTTTCTCTCTTTCCCGTTTTTTCCCTATACACATGCCCAACTCATCGGAAAACAAAAGACTATTGATATTCTAATGTTACAGCAGACAGACGATACTCTCACGATTCTGCTCAACTCCAGATTGCCTTTACACAAAGAGGACAAGAATGTTCCACGCTGCATCAATGCTCACCTGATCCTGAGAACTTGTTTCGGACCGGAGAAGCTCGGTCAACTAATGTCAAAACTACTCTGAGAGATTCCTTTGGACACTATGGACAAATATGTGAATATGGATGGCCAGCTTTCATTTTTGACACTTATGAGATAATGACTTCACAGTGTCAACTGGGCGACTGTAAAGCTGGTAATTTTCCATCCTCTAAAGTTCAGAATGGGGGAGACGACCTCACAGCTAGACTCCTTTGTGTCCAGGTGATCTATTTGCATTTGAACTGTGCCCATTGTGTGTGTGGCCGGCCATTTGGTTAAAGGCCCTCGGACACACCTCTTCTCCCCCTCTCCATGCCTCTGATGAATTAATGTTGGAAACTAAAATGTATCTGTTTCATGACAAATGATAATACATCCATGTTTGGTCTTGAATTAATACTTGTAATGTGGGCAACAGCCTAATCACAGTTTCATTGCAATCTAATATATTTGTACATGGTTATAGACTAAGAAATACACTATAGAGTTTTAGACGCCACACCCACTCTCAGGTAAAGAAGCCCTGCTGAGCTGGGGGTGGCTGGATGAATGAAAAGAAGGAACTCTTGCAGTGATGCTCGCTTCTCTCACTTTCTCAGCTTTGGGCAAGAGCTCTCTCTTCCTGCTCTGCTCTGGTCTAGGCAAGAGGTCACACTGACCTCTCTGCCCCTCTCTTTCTCTCTCTCTCTCTCCCTGCCTTTCTCTCTCTCTCTCTCTATCTTTTGATTTCTTTATGGGGTTTGTTATTTTCATTATTTGATATATTGTTTTATCTGGTGTATGTAGCATTTTAACTTGGTAACGTGTTAAGGTTTAAGTCCAAGTTTATTGTTTGTTTTGAGGTTAAGATTACTTATCCTTTGTTACTTTGTTTAAGGATAATTACTGATACTTTTACTCTTACCTAAGGCTTAAGGCCTAATAAATGGTTAATTCTCCTCGTTCAGTTTGCATATCTCTAAAGTCTAGTTGTGCCATGCCATTCTCTGCCATAGTTAACATCATTAGTTATTTGGTAATTTATTAGAGGTTACAATATATCTTAATGGAGTCAGATTTAACTTGGTGAATTTCCTAATAACATTACCATTTAACTCCACATGGCTACTGATCCATTGTTCTTCACGCATGTAAAGGGAGAACGTCCGACGTGTTTGTGTAGCGCGTTTGGGATTGTTTTTTCAACCTTTACACAAGTATTTATGCATGATATTGTGGCAGATCTGGGTAGCCTACACTGTGCTGAAAAAAAACCCCAGTATGTAGAATAGAATAGAATAAGTCTAGCATGTGTGAATGGCACTTGCAACGAATGATAAATGCTTGGCATAGGGCTAGCAACATGTTAAAAACAAGTTTTTTTTGTTGGGGGGGGGGGGGGGGGGTTGTGTAAGTAGGGCCCCCTAGGATTTTTTGCTTAGGGCCCCCACAGACTCTAGAATCGCCACTGTCTGTCGCACACAGTATGTCGCTATTTGTTTATCTAGCATCGGCTTTGCAAATAACAATGTCCACAGACAAGTTACTGTAGAATATGTTGCATGATTTTATGAAAGTATGATGTAGGCTATTGCAACATCAAAGCAAGTCAAATCTAACTACATATCCGCCACCCGATCTTGTAAACGAATAGTGCGGTTATGGCTGGTAGAGGGTCACAAAGTGTATGCAGAAGTACCGTTCACCCTGTCACAAGTTGATGAACCACTGAAATGATTTTGGAAATATTATTTTAAACTATACAAAAAACTCTTTAGTGTTGCTTTAAGTCCAAAGAAAAGTGAGAGCATCAGCTGAACAGCCACGAGCAGCACAAGAGGAGGTAGTGAGCCGCAGGTTCCGCCACCCCTGCACTAGTCCTGCTTGAATGAAAAAAACTAAATGAAAAAAAAAACAAATTTTCTTGCTTAAGCAACTGAATGAAGAAGTGAAGCAGATGAGTGGTAAAACATGCCTCAATTTTTTAAAAATGTAAACATCTTTCTGGCATCAAATTCAGTTGTAAATCCATTAAACTATACCTGCATGAAATATCAACTTACCTGATTAAGTGACAGCAGTCCAGGTGGACAATGAGACACTCTTTTAGAGACATCCATCAACACAGTGCCTTCATTTGAAGCTTGAAGGGTCTGTACGACTTCTTAACATACATGGGGAAAATCAATCATAGCAGAGAATGTCCTCGATATTATGGCAATAAAAGTGGATATTTTGTCAGTCAATACTATCTACTGTATAACTATTCCTGTGGTTTCATGATCTCCTGTTGGCATCAAATTGGCCGATAGACACAAGGCCATAAATTGAAATTCCACTTGGAGGGGAGTACGAATTGCCTGTGTGTCTTTATGTAACCTGCGTTGTGTGGAACCACCGCGGTCCAGCCCTGCACACGCCCGGACTCGAACCCGCGAGACAGCAGCACCTCGGATCGGGAGTCGAGCGCGCTAACAATCCAGCTAAAAGCCCAGGCTACTAGCTTTCATGCCAGCAGCGCTCTTGAAGTGTCGGGGAGTGAGGTTTACTAACGTACCACAGCATAGCTAACCAGCTAGCATCCGTTACATTTACATTATGCAGTCAATCATATGAATGATGTTAATTGCATTTCTTCTTGATATTACATCAATTACACCATTTGTGATGTAAACATACCCTCTACTTCTGCTTCTGGGCCATTGTTATCATTGTCATCTTGGCTGTGAACATCAAGTGGGGCCATCTGCGAATGCATGTTCAAATTATAGTATACAAAAATAACATAAATAATAACAAAACACATAAAAAAAATAGGCAGATGCTATTTGCACCCATGGTGCAAATTATGAACATTACTATTTACACCCGGGGTGTCTATAATGACAGATGCTATTTGCACCCGGTATTTGTAAATAGCGATCACTGTTACACTGTTATTCATGCATAGGGCAAATAGCCATTGTTGCTATTTACACCCAGGTGTCCATAGTCAATAATACTATTTACACCCAGGTGTCCATAGTCAGTAATACTATTTACACCCAGATGTCCATAGTCAATAATACTATTTTGTTGTTACGTCACAGGGTGTAAATAGCTCAGCTATGTGGTCAAGGCTATTTGCACCAGGGGTGCAAAAACCAGGGGTGCAAATAGACACTCACATACTATTTACACCCGGGTGCAAATAATCAACAATACTATTTACACCCGGGTGCAAATAATCCACAATACTATTTACACCCGGGTGCAAATAATCAACATTACTGTTTACACCCGGGTGTGTCTAATCAACAATGCTATTTACACCCGATGTCTAACATCCATGTACCCTGTCAATAGGCCTGTTAGACCGTGAGCCAGGGCCTCAAATTATGGAAACCGTTACCGAAAAGGTGGCAAAGGCTACCATACCTTTTCTGAAAGCTTGGAATCTCAGCTTTTCAATGATGTATGATGGCCATCTGACAAGAGTAGCTGTTTTGAGTTATGACACATAATGTAAACTAAGGTTAAAGAAATAATGTGTATAAATCAAGCAGAACACTGGAATATTTTATTTTGTTATGTTTGGTATCATTTTAAAGGGGGGACTCTGAGCTTTCATTTAAATCCTTTTGTGAACATTTTGGATAAGTACAGCCAACCCTGGAGCTCTTCAAACCTTTAATCACACACATTTCCCTACCATTTCCCTGCCATTTTTTGTCTTTTAATCCTGTGGCACCTGGGAGCATCAGAGAAACAAAATGCAAACACTGAAATACTGGCATGACCCTAAGGATTCAGGAAATGTATCATTTACCCATATTATCTGATTGGAGGGGGGTGATTTACAGTCTTGTATCAGAGATGGCGTTTTTTCAAAGACATAAACAGTAGTGTACTATTACCCTAGGCTAATTTGTTGATATGTTGAGTTGAAAGTCTGAGGTAAATATATTTTAAATAATAATTATTGATACAGATCATTTTGAAAAAGTTGTTATTCAGCATTCTCAGCATTTTTATAGTTAAAAAGGTCCTTAATACATATCCACCACATAGGGTTGCCAACTCTGAGAAAATAAAATACGGAACAAAAATACTGGTGGGGGGGGGGGGGGGGGGGGAGAAGAAACACTAATAGCCTCAAACTTGAGGCCCGGTTATGGCAGACTTTGGGGTCATAGGGCCCACCTACACGTACCTCCACCCCACATCAAATCATCATTATGATTATCATTGTCACAATTATTATTATACTATATTGTATGCACTTTCACTTAGCAGTCAATACTGTGCTAAAAGTGCTTAAAGTGCTAGTTTGTATATGCACATCAGAGGCCTGCTTTACTAATGTAAGATATACAGTATTTACAATAGTTCATTGCTTTTGCATGATTGCATGAGAAATACTCCTGAAAACAACAGCAATTATATGGTTGCTATTGTTTTGGGATGTTTCCTTTATGCAATCATAGCCTACACTGGTAGGCAAATGGAGAAAAAACGTTTAGCCTATGCCTTATAATGAAATTTCACTTGAATGCCTGCATGTAAAGATCCAGGAAACATAGGCCTAATAGCCTACCAACTTTTGTTTATGGTAAACGGCCCAGCATAAATAAATTATAATAGGCGTAAATAACTTATCTGGAGATCTTTAAATGAAACACTAATCTTTTGACCATGTTATATTCAAATTTGCCTAAACAATGTTCTGTTTCTATGGAAGTGGCAAGAATCCACGTTGTTAAATGTCGTTAATTAATGAAATAGCCTTCCAACAGGTTGAAGCGGAGCTTTGCCAACAACGTTATTGTGTAGTTTCAGTTTCTGTCGCGCAAACGTGCAAACGCATGCAATGAACGCTCATACCACCACTTAATTGTATGACTCTATGTTTAATCGCATCGAATTAGCAAGCATTTCCTCCTGATTGCAGAACACGTTTGTTTTCTTTTCTGTCGGGCCGTGGTTGCATGATCAATTGCGCAGCTAATTATCAGGTGAAGCACCGGACCTCACTCCATGCCTCGCAAACCAGCAAGCTCCACGTTACGTCAGGGATTTTTTAAGGCTTTTTTTGTGTGTATGTTTTTAATTGTAGTAGCCTATGTGTGCATTGAGCAGTTTCTCAAAAATACGGAACAAACAGCGTTCTGTATTAGTTCAATACGGAACAAGACTTTTAGGTGTCAAATACGGGACGATTCCGTATTATACGGAACGGTTGGCAACCCTACCACCACATATCATTTATATCAGGTCCCCACTTTCTTGGAATTTATATTAAAAAATGAATGCCTTGTTCTCAGGCAAGAAAATACACGTATACACAGGCTGCGATACTGTAAGTGCATTTGCAGGCCATGGTAAAGTGTCAGCCCGAAATCTTCTGTGAGACCTTTCAGAAGGTTGGGGCAGACTGGGCAATGACACCTGCGTTGTATGCAGCCTTAAAGGAGTTCACATGTCAAATGTACAGCTCCAAGTCCAGAATCACCAACATCAATGAAATGAAGTAGCCTATGCACTTTTTTTGTGCAAAGAAAGGCGTAGAATCCTGGCAGTTAACTCCATGCTCGGATTCTCTCAGGAAGCACGGTCTCAGAGCTAACTATCAAGGTGCTATCTGGAGAAGATGCCTCGAGAACAACCCTGAAGTTCCTTCCCCAGTTGAGCATGGGTGGTCTAGACTGGACCAAGATGGTGACTTGCAGCTCTCCATAGACTGGTTCAATGTCTCCATTGGTCCACAAGCAGTACTTGCGTTTCTGTCCTGCTCATGCAAGAGGGACTGTGTCACTCCTCATGTCAGTGTGTTGCACTGTATAACAACTTTTTCAAAATGATCTGTATCAATAATTATTATTTCAAATATATTTACCTCAGACTTTCAACTCGACATATCAACAAATTAACCTTAAGGGTAATAGTACACTACTGTTTATGTCTTTGAAAAAACGTCATGTCTGATATAAGACGGAAATTCATCCCCTCCAAATCAGATAATATGGGTAAATGATACATTTTCTGAATCCTTAGGGTCATGCCAGTATTTCAGTGTTTGGATTTTGTTTCTATGATGCTCCCAGGTGCCACAGGATTAAAAGACAAAAGATGGCAGGGAAATGGCAGGAAAATGTGTGTGATTAAAGGTTTGAGGAGCTCCAGGGTTGGCTGTACTTATCCAAAATGTTCACAAAGGGATTTAAACGAAAGCTCAGAGTCTCCCCTTTAAAATGATACCAAACATAACAAAATAAAATATTGCAATGTTCTGCTTGATTTATACGCATTATTTCTTCAACCTTAGTTTACATGATGCGTCATAACTCAAAACAGCTACTCTTGTCAGATGGCCATCATACATCATTGAAAAGCTGAGATTCCAGGCTTTCAGAAAAGGTATGGTAGTCTTTGCCATCTTTTCGGTAACGACCAACCCCTCTGGCTCACGGACTATGTAGGCTATTTACCATGCAGCTCTACAGTTTTTAGCTGTTTCGCCATGTCTGGGTGACTTACAATATATGGAAGTGATTATACAAATATTAGGCTGATGAGTGGTCATGTGGTAGCTTGATCAAAGGCAAGCTACTGTAGTTCAAAGAGTTATTTTCTGAGTTGTCTTCCAGGCAGCGCTGCCACTGTTGACTTAAAGGGATATTCCGCCATTTTTGGAAATACGCTCATTTTCC
Source organism: Sardina pilchardus (assembly GCF_963854185.1). NCBI lineage: Eukaryota > Metazoa > Chordata > Actinopteri > Clupeiformes > Clupeidae > Sardina > Sardina pilchardus. The sequence goes on along the minus strand of NC_084995.1, from coordinate 40,475,670 downwards.
ACCTCCCCTCGAGCAAAACAATCGATATTTACCTTGTTCCCGTTCATCCAGCCATTCTGTGAGTCTGGCGATACAACTTTTAGCTTCAGCCTAGCATAGATCATTGAATTGGATTAGACCATTAGCTTCTCGCCTGCTAGCTTCATGTTTAAAAGTGACTAAGATTTCTGGTGATTTTCCCATTTAAAACGTGTCTCCTCTCAAGTTAGAAAGTGCAATAAGACCAACTGAAAATGAAACCTGGCGTTTTTCTAGGCTGATTTGACATGGAACTACACTCTCATCTGGCGTAATAATCAAGGCAACTTGCAAACTACTGGCACTACTTCTGCTTGTTGTCTATGGGGACTATTTTCAGATGCTGCGTACGATATCACTGCGCCTATGGTACGTTTGCAAGTTGCCTTGATTATTACGCCAGATGAGGGTGTAGTTCCATGTCAAATCAGCCTAGAAAAACGCCAGGTTTCATTTTCAGTTGGTCTTATTGCACTTTCTAACTTGTGCTAACTTGAGCTAAAAGTTGTGTCGCCATGACTCACAGAATGGCTGGATGAACGGGAGCAAGGTAAATATCGATTGTTTTGCTCGAGGGGAGGTGGAAAATGAGCGTATTTCCAAAAATGGCGGAATATCCCTTTAAACTTATACTCAACTGTACAAAACTGAAATAAAACTAGTTTATCTTTGACAGGTTCAAAAAGCACAAACTCGTATTTGCCGCGAGGTAACGTCATCTAAGAAAAGAGAGTTGTTCGTACCATGAAAAAAAAAGGCATCACCTGATCAGAGATTCGAACCCTGAATCCCCACCACACCACCCCCCACCCCACCCCACCCCACCCCACCACACCCCACCCCACCACACCACACCACACCACACCACACCACACCACACCACACCACACCACACCACACCACAGCCCATGTAAAAAATGCGGGAGATATTGCATATAAATTGTGATTGCTAGGTAACGGTAAACACACCAAAAGATCGCATTTCTTGATTTCGCTTACAAACGGACGGTTTTACCCGTTCACAGAGCAAACTTTGTGGAAATTTAGCACCACTCTCCCATCTAAAATATTGTTTTAATAATCCTAAATTGTTAGATGTAGGACTTAGATAGGACATCTCCTGCCAAGATGGTCCGTTTCTTTTGTTGTTACGTCACAGGGTGTAAATAGCTCAGCTATGGGGCCAAGGCTATTTGCACAAATAGACACTCCGAAAAAAATATGACAAAGGGGAGGATTAAGGACTTTGCTTTGTACAGTATGTCTGCCCAACCAGCGGCATTATGCACGTTTTGGTCTAAAGATAGCAAGATAGCTTACTCAAAGCATGACAAAACACCACCAGAACTTGATTGCACGGTTCGTAAACATGTGGTGTATTTTTGTCAATATTATTGTGAGCAACCTATTCCTGTGAAAAGTTTTCTTTTATTTTAATGTACAGTCTCCATATAGCTGTTGGGGACACATCTGCCCTTCACATGACCATACACCTAAAGATGATTATTGACAAAACACACCATTCATCATGTTTACAAGCTTCTAGGAGTGACATTGATTAGTTTAAAGATGATGCTACAACAAGTTGCCTGATTAAAAGCACACCTCAACATTAGTGGCATGTCCGGGTTTGCTGTTAGTGTCACGCTTTAAAAGTACAAAAAATAGAAATAAAACTGAGAGCATGCTGTTGCTGCTGTTTCATACTGAATTAAATGATGATGAAATAGCAAAGTTGCTGTCACCTGGATTGAGGATTGTGCTTCGACGGAGCCCTCAGAAAGTATCTCCAGGCTTGCCATCATCCTGGATCTGCTATTGTTCCAGCTGCAGCAAGACTACTATCTTAACTGCTTTTCTACTGTACTGTATGTGATCTGACTGCCTTTTTATAGTGTTGGCATCTAGGCCTACTGTAGTTCTAAAACCACATCCTTTGACCTGGATATTCCATTCCAAGACCAAATATGTTTTTTTAATGCCATCCACTTATGGTAAGCTGACACCACCATTGGAGGTTTGATATGAAAATCAACATCTAGATCTGTCCAGGATCAAGTTTGGCTGAGCGACCAGATGTTGGAAGACTGTTGGCTGTTCCACACTATTCCATTTTAGAATGATGGAGGCTACCATGCTCTTGGGCACTTTCAATGTTGCAGTAATGTTCTTGTATCCTTCCCCAGATCTGTGTCTTCACACAACCCTGTCTCGCAGGTCTACAGACAATTCTCTCATACACCATCAACTGTGAGATTTTATATACAGCAAAGAGATGTCTGCCTTTCCTAATAATGTCCAGGGAATTAATTTAGGCACAGGTGGACTCTACTCAAGTTGTAGAAGCATCTCAGGGACATTGAGGGAAGTATGCACCAGAGTTCAATTGCAAGTGTCAAAACAAAGGGTCTAAATACTTATGGAATATTTTAGTCTTTATATAGGCCTACATATATATATATATATATATATGTATATAAATTCACAAAACACTCCTAACACTTGTTTTTGTTTTGTGGAGTGTTGGAGCATTGTGTGGAGATTGATGAGAAAAAGAATGGAATCCATTTTAAGCTGAGTCTGAGGCATTACAAACTGTGGAAAATTTGAAAGGGTTTGAAAACTTTCCGGTTTCACTGTACATAATTTACCAAGAAGTAGATTAGTGTGACACCTTTTGTTTACAGCTGTGTCAGTAGATCTGTGCTATTTGATTAGTCACCACATGCATTCTCATATTTGAGACTCGCTTATTTGCACTCTTTTGGGCTGGGGCGGGTGGTTAGAGAGGTGAGGTTGACCCCATTTTAGTGATGAGTGTACAGCACCGCACAACAAAAACTTGTTGGTATTGTAGTCAAGTATCGAACTTGTTGAAGCTCTTGATTGTCAAAGACAAGGTCCTTCATCTTTACACTCTATCATGTTTATCCACTGGTACTGGTAGTCTTTTATATAGATACACTGTTAGAAAAAAACGTCAATGTAATGTGTGGGTGGACACTTACAGTTTATTGTTGAAAGTATTGTTAAAAACATGGTGTGTGAGAAAACTATGCCAAAGCTATGGAACGGTGCAATGGTAAGGAGCTGATGGGCTAGTGCAGGAAAAGTTCTGGGTTTCATTGGCTGTTAGAGTTGTGCCTTAAGCAAGGCACTTCACCCTGAGTTGCCCTGGAGAGACTGGCCTTTGTAATGTTATAATTATCTTATAGGCTATATGTAAGTCAGGATAAAAACATCAGCCAGGTTACCATACAAACCATACAGTACATGTTTAAGACATAGCCAAATTAGTTGTCATTACTAGATCATTGCGTGGAAACCGATTGCCTTAAACCATTCTAGTTTTGGCAAAACATAAAACTAAACATGTTAAGTTGTGTCAACAAAGAATCTTATGTGGATGCTGTAGACCAATTAAGCTACATTAGTAGTCTGTACTTTAAGTTCTTTAGTTCATTTGAATGATCTGTTTCAGGAATTGCAGTTGTATAAATAAATAAATATTATAGGTTAAGGTTTGAGTATTAAAAAGGCTCATTAAAATAGGCTATAAACTAAGTTATGTATTGTTGTTTCATGTTGAGATTACTGTAGGCCTATTAAATTAATTGTTTTATTCAATGTTGAAGAGAAAGAATTCATCTCAATGTAGGAATGTTTTTTATTATTGATAAATTAACAACCAGCATCAAAACTCGTAAATAGTCCACATCCACTGTATCTCCCAGATGAAGAACCTATCAAACAAAAGAACACAAGAAAACAAACTGTTAGTCCATGATCGTTTACTCCGTTTAAACAAGTCTGCTAAATCATCACCATGAATGTACTTCAGCTAATGTTAGCCAAAAGCTAACCAACGTGTGCTGCTATTGTTAGGCAACTGTCTACAGACAGACACACCAATTTCAACGATAAAGTCTGAGTTATGCTAAATCTAAAGCAGCAAGACAAGTATATTTACACAAAAATACACGTGTTAATATTATAAACTATGATCTGCCATACATACCAATTTGAATGTTAGGGTAGCTATGAGCTAACATCTAACCGAAATACCTAGCATGCTAACAACCAAGCCAACTTTACTGGAGTTTTCTCACAGTTTGTAAATTAATCACACAAACGAACATTTAGGTAACTATCTGTCAACTGAACAGTATTTTGGATAATTTCATCATAATTTGTCACAAAGTTAATCAGAAAGTTCACCCACCATTTAATGTTGTAACAGCAGCAAGATGAAGATACAGAGTGAGACGACTCAGTCAGACGTGTTTGAGTCTGGAAGAACGGTTGGTGGCATGGTGGGCAGAATTTTGATTAGACCCCTCCTCCGCCTTGCAAAAACATAAACTTTATAGTTGTCTACACTTAACATGATCAGCGCACTGCATATTTCTCTTAAATATTACAATCAACTAATTTGTTTTAGTTATGACGGAGAGTTTTCGCAAAACACACAAACATTAGTAATGACAACCTAAAAGATTAATTAGAACTAAATCTGGGTTTAGAGTGTACTTGATTGGTTGTAGGACAGCAAAGCCATTTGCGAAGCTAGCAGCAGCAGTAGGCCTACATGTTAACGCAGGGCGCATATCTTATTTGAGACTCACACTCTCTTCTTTAAACCTTTCCCTCACAATTCCCTTATGCCTCATCTGTTTCGTATTTAGTGACATAAGGTTCAAGTGTACACCTTGCGCTTACATTTCATCTTCTTCCAAGGTCTCTTGGAGCAGTGGTTCGTTCCACAATTAGGGACGTTTTTCACTTTTAATATGTAGGTAGGCAACATTTGGCAAGCAATGTTAAACAATCACAGATCTGCAAACACACATGGAACAACCTTTGAATAGGTTTTAGAAGATTGTATTTAATAACCTTTAAGTCGATGGAAAACCTATCCTTTACATTTCCTTCAAGTCTACACCTCTGTTCTGAATATAGCCTGTACTCACCATGCCACTCTCTGCTTCTCCTTGAAATTCAATATCCTGCAAAGTAAAGGTTTTAATATTAAAATGTAATGAATTCAACAACACAGTCAAGCCTTTATATGTAACACATTACAGTTGTATTTTTTTCTGTAGAATGTATTCAATGTTATTTACAATGAACACGCAGGCTCCTAGTATGATAGCCTTCAGTGTGGCATCCATGTCCACTGGAAACTGCAGCTCATATTGTTCTTTTTCTTTGGGATATGGTCCCTATGACAGTTCCATCCAGTGATGTGATCTGTTTGAATATAAAACTGAGGATTTGTATGTTTTGATGTATAATATTGATATACAAAATAATATTTATTTTGTACATTCTTATGTTGATCTGAATTGTGCCATGTTGAAAGATTGTTGAACTTGACTTGAACAAGGTGCAAAATGCAGCAGCATGTCTGCACGTTGCACTGTATAGGCTACATATCTTAGATTACCAAGAGATGGAACCCGCCACAGCATTGTATGGGCAGATATGACTCTCTCACTGTCTTCAGCATCGGCTCTCTTCTCTCATTTTGAATAATTAGTTTGGGCTGGTAGCAAGAAGTGCTTATGACATATCCTACAGGAATGCCTGGAGCACACTGGACTCCCACCTAGAACACACAAAAAGACAGTAAAACATATATACTCTTTAAGAAAAGTGAACTCGGTTTACATTTCCTAAAGAAAGTAAACGGTTAAACAACTGAGCTCTGTCTTATTCATTACTGAGTTTATTACTGGGTAACCACTTCTGCGAGCTGAACTGTTCATGTGAAAAGTGATAGTGTGTACACATTTGAAACACACAAACAACAAATTATATCAACACAAACAAACCAACTAATTGAAGGAACAAACCATATAACTGTGAGCTAAACAATTCCAGCCAATCAACATGTCGCTTTGAGAGCACAAAAGGGTTGGTGTGACTTGATGTTCGTCCTTGAGCTCAAATATCAACAACCTTTCGCTATAATCGTGCCATCCTTTAAATAACTAGCCTACAACATCTCCCATACCTCAACTGTCCCACAACAGACATTCGGTTTTATCAGAGTGATGACTTCACAGCGAGTGTTGTCTGTGACATGCAGTATGTAGGAACGTCCAAAGGTACATCTTCCGTCCAGTACGATCCTTCACCACGTAATTGTAGATGATGACACCACCAAAACACTCTAGGAAGTAAAAGCCCATTGAATGTTGTTGTAAAGCATTGCTGTCTTCATATAAAGGTTGTCTTCATTGTATGATTATATTTTGTAATGTAATTTAAAAAGTGTTCTACTTTTAATGCCATTCTCTTCAGCCTTTTTTTGAACCACCAGATGAGAAATCTGAAAAGTATATAAAATTCACATATTTTAAAAATAATCAGAAAATTAAAAAAAAAAAAAAAAAACACAGAGAGAGGTATTTATACGTTGATGTGATAATCTGCAAATATTGTAAACCCATATACAGTATACCTGCAAAAGGGACACAGGCAGAATATCAAATGAAAACGTCTATTTCATGGAAAATATAACATAAAATAATACAATGTAGAAAAACAAGAAATAATATAATATAACATAGAAAAATATGAGAACATATATTGTACTTGTAAAAACACTCCCATGAAAGTGTTTAAAATACGGTGACAACGGGTAAAAAAAGAGTTTTGTATCTATTTGTCTTATACCTCTTGGACACAAATCTATGGCCAAACGGTAAAGTAAACTCAGGGGTGACTGGGGTCATCCAGGATTGACCAGGCTTTTTTGAGGGCTCTGTTCTTATGCAGGGAAGGAATGTTAACTAAGGTATGATAAAGACAACAATAAAAGGCCATCACAGAGAGGCAGGCTCTTATAACAATGTAGAGGTATGCATCACTCTGTGTAAACCTGTGTGGACGAATGATGAAACAATATAATATTAAAGCAAACTCTCGCCAAAATGCATCCTAGATGTGTTTGTGAATGTATCCGAGTCAAACTTTCATTTAAAATCATATACATTGGAAGCACCACTTTCAAGCTTGTCTGTGTTGTTGTTTTTGGGTTAAATGGCATTTTGAATGGGAATACTGTAGTAGGGGCACTAGCACTATTGTGATGCATGATCGCATCAAAATCGCCATTTAAAAGAAAAAAAACTAAGAAGGCTCGACACAACATGAAACTTTAGTCAAAGTATCATCAGTGTCTCAACATACTGTATGAACTCAAGCATTTAGAATTTTTTTTGAGTACACAGAGTTTTGAACAACTCACTTGATTTTTCTGCTCGCTGCCATCTTAGTCAAGGAGTGAGTTAGGCTATAGCATGATCGCATTAAAATCACTTTTTTAATATTCCTCTTTATAGTCAACTTTAGCATGTGTTCCAATCCTTGTGGAGGGGACTGTACTTTTTACTGAAATGTTTCAGCTTGCAAAAAAGAGCCTATCCTACTAATTGAGTATGGTGTTGTGTCATTTTTGATATGTTGTTTATGTTCTCTTTGTGACTAAATACGGGGTTATAACATTTGTAGATTATCACATTCTGTTTTTATTTTCATTTAAAACAATGTCCCTTTTATGTGTTGGAGTTGTAAATGCATTAAACTATACCTGCATGAAATATCAACTTACCTGATTAAGTGACAGCAGTCCAGGTGGACAATGAGACACTCTTTTAGAGGCATCCATCAACACAGTGCCTTCATTTGAAGCTTGAAGGGTCTGTACGGCTTCTTAACATACATGGAAAAAAATCAATCATAGCAGAGAATGTCCTCGATATCATGGCAATAACAGTGGATATTTTGTCAGTACTACCTACAACTAGGCTACTCCTGTATCATGATCTTCTCTGTCTGTATCAAATTGGCCCACAAAACCTTTGATTGAAACTCCATTAGGAGGGGAGTAGCCTACAACTTGGCCTGTGTGTCATACATTATGGGACACGTCAATCATTAGAATGATGTTAATTGCATATTTCCTCTTGATATTCCATCAATTACACCATTTGTGATGTAAACATACCCTCTACTTCTGCTTCTGGGCCGTTGTTATCATTGTCATCTAGGCTGTGAACATCAAGTGGGGCCATCTGCGAAAATTTGTTCAAATTATAGCATAGAAAAATAACAGACTTTACAAAAGCAAAGCAAAACTTTGCAAACGCCACCAGAGCCTGATTGTCACTGCCCATAAACATGTGGTGTCTTTGTCAGTATAGCATTGTAATAAGCAACGTGTTGCTGTAAAATCTTTCATTTTAACGTAAAGAACTCAGAACTGCATAAAGCACTCCAGGGTGTCTGGTGGGGACGACACATCTGTCCTTCACATGACCGATACGCCATTGATGAATTTAAAGATGATTATTGACAAAACACACCATTTAGCATGTTTGAGCTTGATCAATTTAAAGATGATATCACAACAAGTTGCCTGATACAAAGCACACCTCAAAATTCAGCAAATTGTTGCTTTAAGTGGCACATCCAGGTTTGCTGTACTGTCTCATGCATTAAAAGAACAATAAAATAAAACTGAAAGCATACTGTTGCTGCCGTTCCATAGCCTACTGAATTAAATGCTGATGAAATAACAAAGCTGCTGTCACCTGGATTGAGGATTGTGCTTCAATGGAGCCCTCAGAAAGTATCTCAAGGCCTGCCATCATCTTGGGATCAGCTGCAGCAAGACCACTATATCTTAACTGCTGTTTTTCTATGTGAAGTTATTGCCTTTTTTATAGTGTTAGCATCTAGTTCTAACCCACATCCTTTGACCTGTATATTCGATCCAAGTGTCAAAGGGATCCTTCTCAGATGGACCTGCAGAGCAAATTCAAATTTTGCTAGCAGCTTCAGCTGGGTTCGCTCAGGCCACAATTCAGTGCTTTTGTGAATACCATATGTGGAGTGGTTATAGTAGGCCAAATGTTGGTCACATTAACCGGCAATACAATAAACCACAACTCAAACATACAGTAGTGAGAACCACAACCTTCACACAAGCGTGGGAATTAAAGGAGACTAGATGTGTTGGGCCCCAGTGGTAGCCTAAAGTTTAACATCAGATGGTCAACATTTAATCCACTATACTAATTTCACATATATTCAGTAAAGCAATTCATTTATTCTGCATTTCTGCATTTTTTCTATCAATTAAGACAATGGGTAATATTCCACCCTCTTCATATCCAGTGTTTATGGAAGCGCTTAGACATCCATTGTGACCAGATATGTTTTTAACTCATGTTCGCATATTTGTCCCATGTTACACTGTAAAAAATAGAACTTGCCTTTAGTACTGCCAAATCACTTTTCTGATTAAACTGAACTCAAATAATCAATTAGTGTAGTAAAACTCATTATAACAAGTTGTCTAAATTAATTTGGCAATTTCACTAAACAAACTTAAGAAACTAAGTTGACCCAACTTGAATAATTAAGTATCCAGTAGAAGAGAAGTTTCCCAAAGTTCACTGAACTTCTTGATCAAGTTGGCGCAAGCGCATTGTTTCCTAACGTATCCAGTCAATCAATCTGATTTTTTTCGAGAAGGCAGACATCTTTGTAAGCTGAGCAGATACTAAGTTGAGAAGACCACAACAGCATTGTCAATGGTAAGTAAGGCATTTAATTTTATACAATATCCAATTGTTATGATAGTCACAACTTTGTGTTAAATGGATGTCATGGACATGATGCGGTGTTGTTGAAATAGTAGCTAATAGGCTAGGCTAGGCTGCTAGCTAAACTTAGCAGCTAGTGGCTAAATTCCTCAACGAGTGATATCAAAGCAACTAGGGTTGCCAACTCTGAGAAAATAAAATACGGAACAAAAATACTGGTGGGGGGGGGGGGGGGGGGAGAAGAAACACTAATAGCCTCAAACTTGAGGCCCGGTTATGGCAGACTTTGGGGTCATAGGGCCCACCTACACGTACCTCCACCCCACATCAAATCATCATTATGATTATCATTGTCACAATTATTATTATACTATATTGTATGCACTTTCACTTAGCAGTCAATACTGTGCTAAAAGTGCTTAAAGTGCTAGTTTGTATATGCACATCAGAGGCCTGCTTTACTAATGTAAGATATACAGTATTTACAATAGTTCATTGCTTTTGCATGATTGCATGAGAAATACTCCTGAAAACAACAGCAATTATATGGTTGCTATTGTTTTGGGATGTTTCCTTTATGCAATCATAGCCTACACTGGTAGGCAAATGGAGAAAAAACGTTTAGCCTATGCCTTATAATGAAATTTCACTTGAATGCCTGCATGTAAAGATCCAGGAAACATAGGCCTAATAGCCTACCAACTTTTGTTTATGGTAAACGGCCCAGCATAAATAAATTATAATAGGCGTAAATAACTTATCTGGAGATCTTTAAATGAAACACTAATCTTTTGACCATGTTATATTCAAATTTGCCTAAACAATGTTCTGTTTCTATGGAAGTGGCAAGAATCCACGTTGTTAAATGTCGTTAATTAATGAAATAGCCTTCCAACAGGTTGAAGCGGAGCTTTGCCAACAACGTTATTGTGTAGTTTCAGTTTCTGTCGCGCAAACGTGCAAACGCATGCAATGAACGCTCATACCACCACTTAATTGTATGACTCTATGTTTAATCGCATCGAATTAGCAAGCATTTCCTCCTGATTGCAGAACACGTTTGTTTTCTTTTCTGTCGGGCCGTGGTTGCATGATCAATTGCGCAGCTAATTATCAGGTGAAGCACCGGACCTCACTCCATGCCTCGCAAACCAGCAAGCTCCACGTTACGTCAGGGATTTTTTAAGGCTTTTTTTGTGTGTATGTTTTTAATTGTAGTAGCCTATGTGTGCATTGAGCAGTTTCTCAAAAATACGGAACAAACAGCGTTCTGTATTAGTTCAATACGGAACAAGACTTTTAGGTGTCAAATACGGGACGATTCCGTATTATACGGAACGGTTGGCAACCCTAAAAGCAACCCAATAGTATAATTGACCGGTTAGCTATTTGTTGAAAACACGTATGTTCCTAAAATATTCACCTTTATAGAAAGACCAGAGAACTGGAAAGACCTTTATATGTTGGATGCCAGCAAGGATAGCTAGCTCACTGTGCTAAACTCCCGCCCAAAGTTTTTAGCAAATACATGCAATGCGATTTTTAATGCAACATATGTCAATTGAATGCAAACACATAAAAACGGCAACTTGTGGAAATAATGCCCCCTCCAACCCCTTAAAATGCTCGTTTGGTGTTTGGGTAGGCTATCTTAATATCCACGGAGCACGGACGGAGCCCAGTGCTTTTTTTTTTCTACTCAGACAGACGTTTTCAGCGGTTTTCAGTCGTATGGAAGCCTACAACGTCAGCTACGATAGCTCAACGTCAACGTCAGCTACGTCAGCTACGAGGCTCATTGTGAATTCAAAATCAAGTTGCATGTCTGAAAGACTGATTAGACTCAAAAGTCCCATGAATCATACTCTGTAAAGTGCATTGTGATTAAAGTGAAGCATAACGGTGACTTTGTGATGCATAATTAGGACTAAATTAAGTTATAATGGGAAATTGTGTCCAACATTGTTATTCTTTATCTCCATGTATGTGCAGGTGCAGACATCACAGCAGCAGTAGCGATGGAGGGGCTTCCTGTTTTCCTCAAGGAGGAGTGCTCCTGTCTCTTCAGGAAATGCATGGTATTTCAGCAAATTCAATTGTTTTGGGGGATGTTTTAGCCTACCTGTATCAGTCGATTTCCACTACCATGGCTAGTCTAGTATACACAGTATAGACTTACAGTATACTATGTATACTTATTTTTTGACACAGCACACTGTGCGAAGACGTCTTTTGCACTGGCATTATTTTCCTTCTCTTTACATTTTCTGTCCTGGTCTAGTTTCTATGTAAATTTAGTGATATATTTCTGTGCTTTTCCACCAAGGGCACAGATGCTGTGGAGGATTACATGGAAGACGGAAGACGACCTCACCATGAGAGCACCGGACACTATCACCAATATTGCCATCATACTCCAAGAGACTGCTGCTCTACAAGACATTAAGGATATTCCAGCTGCGTACATACATGTGTATGTGTGTGCGCGTGCGTGCGTGTGTGTGTGCGAGTGCTTGTGTGTATGGATGCGCTCTGAGTGGTATGCTCAGTGTGTGTGTTCTGACTGTCATGCTCAGTGTTTGTGGTTGTACTGGATGCCTCTGACATGATATTGCACAGACTGTTGGCTTGTAGTCAGCCTGTTAGCGCGCGCACACACACACACACACACACACACACACACACACACACACAGTTTATCTACACTTGTTTAACAGACTTGGTTGACTGGGTTTTTGGAGAAAATTAAATAAAAAAACGTTGTTTGATCAATTTGGATTGTTGACTTATTTATTTAGACTTGTTTTTGGTTAGAGTCAATATATTAGTTGGCATTAATAGATATTTCAAGTTGAACTTACTCAAAAAAGCTAGTGAAATGTGTTGACTTGTTGGAAGCATTTGATTCAACTTGAATTTTTGAGTTGATAACCTACTGTAAATTCACCTTACTTACAATACTGAGTTGGCATTACTAGATATTTCAAGTTAAAAGTACTTGATTCAACTTGAATTTTTGAGTTGCCAATCTACTGTAAGTCCACCTTACTTAGAATACTGAGTTGGAATTACTAGATATTTTAAGTTAAAAGCGCTTGATTGAACTTGAATTTTTGAGTTGCCAACCTACTGTAAGTCCACCTTACTTACAATACTAAGTTGGCATGACTAGATATTTCAAGTTGGGAGCATTAGTTGATTCAACTTGAAATTTTGAGTTATTCACTATCAAGTTGAAATTACTCAAAAAAGCTAGTGAAATGTGTTGACTTTTTTTTTTAAGTAAACTCAGAGAGTTTTTTTTTACAGTGTATGTTGTAGAGTCATCTAATGTTGGTATCCACCATGCCATCCATGATTTGAGTTGTCCAAACTACATGGCTCTGTTTTTGGCCAGCCATAGAGAGTTTGGCCAACTCAAATCATGGGCAGCATTGAAAAGTATGCATTGCAGCTACTATCATTATTATTAACAGACATGGATAAACCCTTCCCATAATAGCCTAAGACATTGTGTGATTCTGATGACCTATCTAGCATATATGTAGCATTTTTCAACTAGTAATCAAAAACATGCTCAAACGTGCTCAAAACAGCACCAAACCTCATCAGTAGCTTGCCTGGGTCCCTATAAAACCAGCACCAACAATGACTACGAACCTACCGTTTATTACAGAAGATTGTTAGAACGCTTACCAACTGTACCCCCGAGTATAAAAACGAGTATAACTTTGTTGTTTGTGGCAGTTTAGCCAAATATAAGTTAATGACAGACACAAAACGTAATGGAATAGTTTATAAACTTTGAATCATTTCAAGACAGCAGTATCTGAAGCACCAAAATGCCACATGCATGCGATCTCACACTACCGAGCTATTGAAGGGACTAATGGCTCCGGTGTTGGCTCAGAGTAGAGTGAATTAAGCACAGGAACCTTTTTGGGGGGAGATACAAAACTGTTATGCATTTCTGCATATATTGAAATGAATAACATTGTGATATATACCCTGGACACTTTGTTTTTTGATGTTTGATATACAGTAGTGTGTAATGATTATTTCATTTTGACTGCTGTGTGAATGTTCTGAAAACATTGTTTGGGAAAACTAAATTGAGGTGATTATATTCATTCATTCATTCAACCTTTATTTATTCTCGGAGAGTCATTGAGGGTAGCCCTCATTTTCAATGAAGCCGAGATTACAGAAACAATGCATGGAGGAACAAGAGATGTTCAAATAAGATAATAATAAGAAAATATACATTGCATTATAGAGGAGGAAGGGGAAAATAAAATAATAAAATTAAAAAAAAAATACATGAAATAATAATAATAAAATAATAACAACAAAAAAAATAATAATACAAATAATAATAACAATAATAATAAAGACTTTTACTTAAAGCAGGTACAAATTGGCATAGGAAGGTTTATGACCACAGACTTGAATTGACTATATGGAATTATAGTATATCCAAAACACCACGAGATTTTGTACTGTATATGTGAGTTTATTTTATCATCCTCTTAGAACTTTACAGAAGAATACATTAATCATTTTACAATTGCTATTACATCTTTACGTCTTTAACATATATTATCTTTAAAATAACATCAGAGCCTTGTCATCTTGAAATATTTTGGGTTGAGGAGGAGATCCGGTTGGTGTCAAATGAGGAAACAATCCATCATCACTTGGAACATTTCAGGACTTTTAATATTTCACAGAGCTGCAAAACAAGGAGTACATTTGTACAGCTTATAGATGATGCATTTAATATCTTGAATCTTGAATTCTGGAAAACATATCCTTTAAATTTCCCTTAAGTTTCCATCTTTCTTCTGAATATACTCACGATGCCTTCTTCTGATTTTCCAAAAAGCATGATGTCCTGCAAAGTTAAGGTTTAATGCAGTTAAAGGAATTCAACATTTATTTAAGGTCCGTATATTCATTCATTTTTCTATGTAAATTAATGTTGTAGGCTACAGTATGCTTTCTATTTCAGGACAATGGTGACTTCTGGATCACGCCAATTGTATAGATGGAACAAGGAATGTGGGATCATTCAATTATCCAATTTGTCGATTTTCGAGTAGGCCTACAGTACACATTGAGTAGAATTTTTGAAAATGAGAAAACGATTCATTATTCAGTGTTATTTGATTGTTTTTTTTTTTCAAATGGAAAAACTAAGGAACGAATCAAACACGGAACACCTTAAAGTTGCAATTTGCTTGTGTTGACAAAAAAGGTAATAATCTATAATAAATATTATTTACAATGGAAACACAGGCTCCCAGTATGACCGCCTTCAACTTGACATCCAGGTCCAGTGGCAACTGAATGTCATATTGTAGTTTACTTCCGTAAGTGGATATGTCTCCTATGATGGTTCCATCCAGTGATGAAACCTGTTGGAAAACAAAACTGAACATTTCGATGGTTCTTCGTCTGAAATATTAGACTCCTGGACAGTTTTAGAACTGCTTAATGTACTGAACATGCATTTTCAAAGCCTTGTTTTGAATTCAACTATTACTCACACAAAATGCTAAATGCCTCAAATCATCTGCAAAATGAAACACTACATTAAACAATTCAAAAGCAAGCACATTGTGAACATTTTCATCAGACTATTTTTGGATGCATACACACACTGTTGCTCTAAACACACTTATGGGCTTCTATTTCCATACAAGAGTCAAAGTACTGTAATTAAATATACACAACATGTAAGCAATAGCTTGAAACCACAGATAGGCACATTCTTCCAAATAATTTGCTGTTGTGATTTCATTCAGACTACTGTCATGCTGCCATATCACACCACTCACTCCCTATGATCACCAATGTGCTGCACGAGTGGAGGGAAAGTTCCACAAGCAGATTGTGCAGCACATCTATTGTCCGCTGTAGGCTGTTAGCATTGCTTTCATGTCACAATCAAATAAAGATTTTTGGTCTACTGGTGCCATAGTTTTGAGTCCTTTGTCTAAATGGCGTATAGCCTATAGCCTACTGCTAGCACTGGTGTTCACGGATAGTCAAATAATTGGTTAACCATTTGAGATATACTATTCATTTATTCTAAAACTCACAGAGTCATGGACGTTCTGCTACCATACGTTACCTAACTATGTCACCGTTAATCAAGTTATATCGCAATAATATCACCACTCTTGGATTTTTAGTTACACTGGAGTGAGGATATTACAGTACTGCATCAAAGTGCTCCCAAGTATATTTCGCCACACATTATACTGTAGTTATCCTTCTTACTCGCTTAGAAAAGCGCCATGTTTTATTTTGTCTCACCACACTTGGTCGTGTAACTACTCGTGTAACTGTAGCCTATTTTAATAGGGAAAATGTGTAGCATAGTTTAATAAGGTGGAGTGTTCCTTTAACTTGACTTGATTTGAACTAGGCCTAAATATCATAATTTCTGTATGTAGACCATATGCCCTGGATTACCTGGAAATGGATCCTGCTGCCACAACATTTCATACTCATACATGTCTCTCCAGCCATCTTTAGGACGGTCTCTCTCCTCTCGTTTTGAATGGACAGTTGGGAAGAGATTTTGAACAGACAACAGCTGCTCCATACGGCATATCCTATCGGACTACCTGGACCACTATGGACCATCAGCTACAACGTAAAGAACAAATACAGAACAAATGGAAATACATTAACTGGTCAATCACAGATGTTTCTGGCAAGCTGAACTGATGGGAATATTCATTGTACAACACAAACAAATCACCTAATTGAAAGTGCGGCCCAATATAGAACATACTGTAGCTCAGGCAGAGCTAAACAATCAATCAACCATGTCACTTAGAGAGCACAAAAGGGCTGGTGGTGTGATTTGATATTAGTCATTGAGCTCAAATGTCAACAACCATTTGCTATAATTGTGGAGTATCCTTGAAATAACGGCAAATAATAAAGCCACTCCCATACCTCAACTGACCCAAAGTTACAGGCACTTAGTCTTCTCAGAGTGATGGCCTCACAGCCAGTGATGTCTGTGAAACGCAGAGTGAAGGAACGTTCCAAGCCACAGCACTGCTGTTGACAGCAGTCTTCATATTCTCTCACACTGAACATCTTCCGTCCAGTATGATCCCTCACCACATATGAATAGATAATGGGGCCACCAACACATTCTAGGAAGTAAAACACCATTGAATACAGTATGTCGAGCAATACAGTCTTCGATTATATGGGCTTTTTTCATTGTGTGATTTTTGTGCAGTTGTGTGCTGTATCAACAATTGAAAAGTGTGTCTCCTATAAACCTGTCTCAGGGCAAGGTATGAGAAGGTATGGCCACAAGCAGAGAAGTGATAATTATATGTACTAAATTAAGAGAACTTAACAGAGAAAGTAGAGTCAGTAGTGGTGTTGGCTTTGGGAACTCAGAGTATCAGTATAATGGGGTGTAGTGAATACAGAAAACAAAAGGCAAAACGGTGCAGGAGAGACGGAGCAGCGGCGGTAGACCACCCGGTCACAACTGAAACACTTTTTAAAGGCCCAGATCAGGAAGTGATTAGCGCGATTCCAAACACCTGCACCCGGCTCGGGGACAGATGCAACACAGAGACCGGAGGAGGAGCCAGGCAAGGCTGTGACACCTACTTGTATAGCAGTCGCATTCGGACTGTTCCTCTTTATGAACCGACAGATGAGTAAACTGTGAAAATATATACAAGTCATAGCATATCTTAAAAGAAACAGACAATAAAAAATGGTACTGATGGTGAGTTGTTGTGGATGCTTTTAGAACTGTATTAAAGATGAACTTACCTGATTAAGTGACAGCAGTCCAGGTGGACAATGAGACACTCTTTTAGAGGCATCCATCAACACAGTGCCTTCATTTGAAGCTTGAAGGGTCTGTACAGCTTCTTAACATACATGGGGGGGGGGGGGGGGGGGTAATATTGTGGAAATAACAGAGGATTTTATGTCAACCAATATATGTACAGTATCTATAGCTATTCCTATAGTATCATCATCTGTCAGCACGGGCACAGAGGGTGCCAGGTTGGCAGTGTTATCTCCTGGTGGAAATGTGCTCTCCTCTTGCCCCGGCATCATCACATCATCACCACATCCCAAGGAAAATCCGAAAAACTTAACGACCTTGAATTAAGTACATGTCACCCAAACATCAGGTATAGTTGAGTAATTTCTCTTCAAACTATTTGATCTTCCGTTCACTCTCTTCCATTCATATAGCTAAATTTGGTGGAAAATGCCAGCTTCAGAAAGTACATGTATTTGTTCTACTTGTACACTTAACACAAGTGATCTCGTCAAATCAAATATTACAATATGTCTATAGTTATCAGATAATAACTCTGAAGATATTTTTTGCCATAATTCCATTGGAGGTCAAAGGAGGTTCAATGTCAATTACATACTTGAACGTAATATCATATGTATATATTTTGCTCAAAATCTAATTGATAAATTATGTGATATGGTATTTGAAACAGGTCTGAAAAAAACATATTTTCCTGAATTCTATTGCTTAGAAGAGCAGAAGAAATGCTACAAATTATTCTTTCAAAAACTATTCAGATGTGCAACAACACATAGGTATGAGTTAACACTGCTATTTGGTTTTAACCAAATCTTTTATCAATCAACTTCACCTATCCTGTTGTGCAATACCGTTCATGCTCTAACATATTCGTCAAAGAGATACATGTATGCTTCTCAAACTCGGACCCAGAAGAGCCTTCATTTGAAACTCAAGAGGGGAGTATGACTTGGGCTGTGTGACTTCCCATTATGGGAGACAGTCAGTCATTAGAATGCTGTTTATTTACAGTACATCTCTTCTTGATATTATGTCAATTACAAAATGGGATGTAAACATACCCTCTTCCACTGCTTCTGGGCCATTGTTATCATTGTCATCTTGGCTGTGAACATCAAGTGGGGCCATCTGCAAATGCATCACAGGATCAAAAGAGTATATATTCAAGTTTTGAAGTACAGTATGTACGTCCACCTAACAATATGCATGTTTGGTCTAAAGATAGTAACATCTCCCTTCAAGGAAAGCGAAATGTTGCAAACACCACCCAGAACCTTATTGTCCTAAACTCATAAAAATGCTAAATGGTGTCTTTTGTCAATATGGCATTGCAATGAGCAATGTTGTGCTGTGAAAGGTTTTCTTTCATTTATACGGTGTGTTCCAGAACACAGAGCTAAAGCATGCCAGGGTGGCTGGTGGTTCACTAAACTTGCAAAAAGTAGTTGGAAAGTGTTGTCTTAATTTGACTGAGTTTGATACAGTGCACCCTAAAAATAAGCAAATAGTTCCCTTTAAATGGCACATCCAGGTTTTCTGTACTACGCCTCTGTACAAAAAAGTTGAAACCATACTGAATTAAATGATGATGAAAGTTGCAGTCACCTGGATTAACGGTCCTGCTGCGATGGAAAGTGACTCATTTTTTTCCATTATCTCAGGATCTTCAGCTATTGTTTCAGGTGCAGGAAGACCACTAAAATAAATTGAACTTCTTATGTGAACTGGCTGCCTTTTTATATATGTAGTGTTGGCATCTAGTTCCAAAACCACATCCTTTGACCTGGATAGGTTTGATAGGGGTTTGCCAACATGGGGCAGAGCCTGATAGAAGGCACGCGGGTGGCACAGGCCACCCCTGAATCTAGTCGGCTACCTCACCAGACATGAGAGTTGAGCTTCCCAGAATGAAACATCTTCAAAGTTGTTTTGTTAGTCAAAACAAGCATTTTACATAGATTTGATGTTGATGCTGATGTTGATGCCAAATATGTAGGCTATATTCATGGGTACTGCAATGCTGGTGCTTTGTCACTGGGCTAAATAACAAATGTCTACCATCGTAATGAGATTGTTCTATCCATGCACATACCTACAGTATATATGAATAGAAAACTTACTGTGGAATTGAATGTGGAAAGGTCAAGGCTACTGCTTTATTTTTGCATTGCATCTACCAGGTGCTTCAGATGATCTACAAAAACGTTTAAATTCTTCTTTACAGTACGTAAAATGAAAACTTTGGTTATTATAATAATGTATGATTCAGTATTTGAATTCAAGGCTATATACTATGTAATGTTTTACTTTACATTGTATTTAAGACTGAACTGAATGATATGTATGTGCCACCTCTCTCTTAGTCTGTGCCCCTTAGTCTTGCCACCCCGTTAGAATCTCCACTGACTGCAACAGAACACTTTGCTGTTCTCACTTGTGTTAGATAAGGACACCTTGAATATTTTCTGACTCTTGGTACACCATAAGATTCCTTAGCAGTTTATAGCATATTCCATTATAAGATCACATTTTAATCAGCCAGCCAACTGACCCTGGCCAGCCAAACAGCCATTAGACCTACATTTCATGAGAACTTATCTTATATATTAAAAATACCAATCTAAAAATTCCAATCAGATAAGCCAACAGTGTGTGGAGACATTGGTTCTCAAACTGTGCCATTCATGTTCTCATCTGCTGACAGCACTCCTTGTTCCCTTCATCCTTTCTTATTTTGCCAACTGGCAAAACAGTTACTTAACTGAAATATAAAAGCATACACATGCATGTAAAAAAAGAGAGGAAACTAATAACCGACTTTTACAGAAAATGAAAGGAAAAGAGAAAAAAAAGAACACTCAACAGCAACAATATTTTACACAACAAAGCAAGAGATCCATTGGAATCCAGAGATATTCGACCGAGAGAAGTCTCACATTTTTGGATGGTGGATTTCTTGGCTTTATTTAGTCCGGATGCATAATATTCCAAGTTAACACTGTTATCCGAAATGTTCTAAATGGTAAACGAGGATTGATCCATAACTGAAAATCAGCTTTCTTATGCAGTGAATCCATCATTTACATAATTTTTGATGTCATAGTTTTTCAACAACTAAAATCAGGTTGCTGAAGTGGTTGTTTAATGTTCAAGAGCACCTGACCCCATGTTGCAGCTGAATTTGTGATGGACTGCAAGAACACAGTGGTGCAATTTAAGTTATTCAATTGCCAGGAGTGTTGCCCATGCATGTCCATGATTTAGCCTATTTTTATTTAATTGTGTGTGTGTGTGATATTGTTATTATTATTATGACATTTATTAACATTATATTATTATTTGTTATAGCCAAATGATTTCACATTGATGACGGCTTAGACCGAAAAACTTTGTGTTAGCGGACAATAAATAAATAAATAAATAAATAAATATAATAGAATTTTGAGAAAAAGCTTGGGAGAGCGGATTTTCATCTTGAATCTGATAGTCTGTCTAAACTTGCACCCTTTGTTTACTGTAGTGTCAGTTTCAGTAGATCTGTGCTATTTGTTTAGCTACCACAGCATGCATGGCCATATCCTGTGGGCCTATTGTGCTCATTTGCACTTTTTGGGCTGGGGTGGGTGGTTAGAGAGGTGAGGTTGACCCCATTTTAGAGTGATGAGTGGACACCACAAAACACAAACTTCAAAACAATGTAGCCTATATTGAACTTACTGATGATAGGCCTACACTATAAGGAGGTGACGTCAGTGTATAATGTGCAGGCACATAGCCTACTTACAGTTTATTGTACAAAATTGTTAAAGACATGGTGTGTGAGAACTTTTAGGAATATGTTGCCATACACTAACCGGAAGGATTTGTTTCTTGTTGATGACACGTGATGTTTTGCCCTTTTCTGTACAGTCAGTCTGCCATCCACTTGGAGTTGGGCCTGCTTACTCTCCAGATCCTCATCACCCAGATCAGCCTGGCTGGTTCAATGAAATTGCTTTTAGATTGAGAACGTATTAGGATCCAGACCTTGTATGAATTACTGTCATATGTGATGGTTCGTAGACTACATCTGTCATTAAGCATGTCTTGCTTGCTTAGCCCTGCCTTGAGTATCTTGACAGTGCAGGATTGTAGCCTGGCCCTTGGGCCATATTGTGTAGGCCTAGGCTACATCTTTACCTCATGTACAGTATTTACACTGTGCACACACAGCTGGAAAACACTGCACTGTCTGCAACTATGCTTTTATAATGTGTAGAACCAGCATTTTAAAATATTCTTCGATTGTGTAATATGAGATGTGAAACAATTCAACTAAATCAACATGTGTGGCACAAACTAGAAAATAAGACAATGATTTTCTCCAGAATTCGGGGTGCACCTGCCCCTACCCAGTAAAACAGCGACCTCATGTGGCAACATATTTTTAAATAAATTAGTAGACTTAGCCTTCTAGCCTTTTATAACGCACGCGTACCCCTTTTTCAATCATCATTTCATCGTAGGCACACTTTTCTTCACATTTTTAATTGGAATGGAATGGTATAAAAAGAAAAAGACCCACACCTGCATATTGAGCCATTGAAATGTGACAGTGTGCTATGTTTGTGGAAAAAAATGTATAAAATGTCTGAATCAAGCATATTTTCTTAGTATAGGCTCACTCATTGGCATCCAATTTACATTCCAAGACACAACACGACGCATAGTGCTCCGCTCCAAAACCTTTGGTGTAAAATCTGCAACGAGGAAGTAGAATTACGTCTTGTTTGACAGTCACATGCACAAGTAAGTACATCACATGATCAGCTGATGACTTCCCCTCTCTCTTGATGGGTACAGGATCATCCTTCGCTCTTCCCATTCACAAGACTGAAGGATCGATATCCTTCTACCCTTTATTCATTAGCTAGTATTTGTAGAATAATTAGATTGTACATACGATTTTCTGTCTCTCATATTAGACATCGAAAGTGGCGCTTTTATTGGACTGCATTATGAACGGACACGCTATTCTCTACACCGGGGTCACTTTGGCCTTCTGGAGTACAATTCTCATCGTAGGTAAGTAACGTTTGTCATTAGCAGTCAGACGTATTCTTACTAAACACATTTCCTGATGAAAATGGTAAGTAGCTCAATGTAATCTTGTAGACCAAAAGGCACCTACATTGCAGCTGTTTTATCGTGAGAGCGTTAGCTAACCAGTTGGGGGGGTGTTAGGTATGAAGCCACCTTGCTAACCTGTACACAGTTAGCTTAGTACATTAGCTAGCCAGCTAATGAGGTAGCTAGAATTGTCTCGCAGCCTTAGTGTAACGCTAAATTAACATCCTGTTATTTCAGGTGATGTTATACAATTCTTCATTATGCATTCAGAGTGATATTCATTGATTCAGCTCTTAGCTTGCGAAAATGTTCGTGTCTGGCCAGGCTTGAAGCTAACACGTCAACCATCAAAATTATGGTTAGCTGCTACGGTTTGCAGATTTGTGATCAGCGTAATATCTTAAATATGTACGAATGACTCCAGTCAACATATAGATTATTTACCAACGTAAGAGCTTGACATGAATTGTGTTTTTGTTTTGTGTCTATCGATGTAACTGGTCATTGCTAACTGTTTTGTATAATGCTATCAGATGAGGTCGAGCTGTATTATCGCAAAACAAATTGTGGAACGCAGATTTGGCATATGGATGACCACTTACTCCAACTACATACGAACAGTTAGCTAGTCTGTTTATTAAAATGTTCCGCTAGACCGTACGTTCCCATGGTCCGGTGAACTTCCACACACACACTCAACAAAGCGCTGTCATTTTCTTGTCACATTTTTGCTACTTGTGGAAGGCGCACCGCGCCAACCAGAAAAACGTTCTGCTCCATTATTCCTGGTCAGCTTTGTAAACGCGTATGCTTTTTTTTTTTCCCCCTTTAGGAATATGCTACACAATATTTGACCTGGGATTTCGATTTGATGTTGCATGGTAAGTTTTTGGTAGCTTGTGTGTAATTCTAAAATGTGAAAATCTAAATTGTGTTAGTACATCTCATGCTCAGTGCAGTTTCTCATAGAACCAAAATATTTACCCCTCATTTGTGTTTCTTTGTAGGTTTTTGACGGAAACCTCTCCGTTTATGTGGGCAAGCCTTGGGATTGGTCTGGCCATATCTCTCTCTGTCGTTGGGGCAGCCTGGTAAGAATATCCCACTTCCCTTTTCTAAAATATTTTTTAGGGAACTTGTAAGTTCCTGGTGAACCTGGGATGTGGAAATAATGAAAAATCCCAGGTCTCTCTTTTTATATTCATTTTGATTTTGACAATGTCTCAGACACTGCTACGGCTTCCCTGATAGCAAGATCAGATATGCAGATATTTGACCACTGGTGGCATGCCAGTGACATGCTACTTCTGTTCCTGTGTTGGACCACCATCACTTTTGATTTAACTTGAATATTAAGAAAATACATGCAAATGTTTTTAAAATGACAGAGGTAGTATAATGGAATCACAAGTGGCAACATATTGGGGTATTTGTCGGCAACCCGCAAGAGGACCACCGATGAGCAAAGGTTGCCAGATCTGCCCCCACTGGGCAGACAGTGGTCCGCCAGCCTCTTGCTATCCGGGTTGCCATGGCTTGCACTGTCAATGGCCCTCAAGTGTAGATATTTTTACTAAGATATATTCAATTGTACAATTCATATCCTAAACAAACCCATCCGCCAATCTGATTTACCAGTAACTTTCATGTGTCCCTGAGGGGGCGCTTATCAAGTGAGTGAGCGTAATCCAGTCCAATTATTTTTATGTTTCCAAGAGGCACTTACTGTAGACTAAGCTAGAACTCTATATAAATTACAGCTTTTTTCCCCATTTTTGTCTTCTTGTGATATTATGCACAGATATCACAAGGTGTTTTAGATTAATCTTTTGCAATGTTTTGAGTATTGCAGAACCACTGTATTGTGACTTTATCGTTTTTAAATGCAAAGTGTCATGACCGTATCGAATCCTGAGTTACTCACTGA
This sequence comes from Sardina pilchardus, assembly GCF_963854185.1. Classification (NCBI taxonomy): domain Eukaryota; kingdom Metazoa; phylum Chordata; class Actinopteri; order Clupeiformes; family Clupeidae; genus Sardina; species Sardina pilchardus. Next base: position 40,451,156 of record NC_084995.1, on the reverse strand, counting down.
CTCCCAGCCCATGACAATGAGTAATCAACTGCATTCGTTCTTAGGTGACCTGACACAGTAGTGTGATGCATTGGGCTGTACGTTTTTGCCTAGCCCTTGTATTCACCTTTCACCCTTTGAGGAACACAAAGACCACTCTAAATAGTAATATTTTGAAAATTTGACTGCAAAACCTTGGCATGCGTCTGTACACACATGTATAATTTTGTAGGCCACCGCCAGTCATATCTGTTGTTGATTACTGTCTATTGTTGATGACTCGGCAGAGTATGTCATGACATGCCAGCTGGGCATGAAGATGATATGTGTGACTTAATTATACATGTTCTTGCAGGGGCATTTACATCACTGGATCCAGCATCATTGGTGGAGGTGTTAAAGCCCCCAGAATAAAAACCAAGAATCTTGTCAGGTATCAGTCTATTTAGTTTTTTTGATGTCACATCTCAACCCCTTTAACTCTACTATTTCTTGGCTTTTTTATTGTTTAAGATCTATTGGTAAGTTTTATGTCAATGTTGAAACTTGTGAATAACTTTTAAAATAATTTTCCACAGCATCATTTTCTGTGAAGCTGTTGCCATTTATGGAATTATTATGGCTATTGTCATTAGCAACATGGCAGAGGTGAGTTTTGTGAAGAGATCTGTTCCTAAAGCAACTTGCAAAGTTTCTTATTCAGTTTCAAACTCCATAGTGCTTGGAGTTGGAGTTTTTTGCCTTTTCTTGTGTCTTAAAAACTCTGTAACGTTGGCTGTTTCCCTAATACATACGAATGTAAACGGCTCATTAACGAATACGGGTTTTACAATGTGTTTTTAAAATCTTTAATGGACAGAATGCATTTTTAAGTTGGAAGAGTGGGGTTAAACATTTACAGGGGTTTTAATAAATGTTTAGACTGTATTTGCAATTTCTCCACCCCCACAAATGTCAGGTGGCACAACCAAAAGTTTCTAAAAACAAACACACCCTGTTTTTTTTTTAATGGTGAAAGCAATCAAAATCAAGGGCTTCACTGTCTTATTGACATCTAGATTAGACAGGTCACCAAGAAGTACAATAATGGGGCATAAGATTATTTTGTAGTTGATATTGGTTTTAAAAGTAACTTATTACTTTATTGTTTACTTTATTTATTCACATTTTGATACTTTATTGAAAAGTGAATAAATATTCCACCAAATAACCTGCCACCTGACAATGTCACATCATTGCCCCAAACTTCACAGTTAATGACTTGGAAATGAAATGGAAAACTATGAAACAATGTTTCAATGTTCAGTTTTGATGGAAGACGTTATGAAGTTGAGTAATTCGGGTTTCTTAGCAAAAAATTCAATCAGACCATGTGTTCAAATGATCAAAGTCAGAGCTTGTAATTGATGATTTTTTTACGTGCCAGGAATGTAGTATAATCTTATGTCCCAACAAATGATTGAGTACAGGTAGCCATTATGCTAGAAAATGTGCTACAGTATATAATAAAATGCTTACTGACTTACATAATTACTTACAACTTGTCAACAATTTAGTCTCATTTGATGAAAAACAATAAGGTGATGTCCATGTATATCTAGAGCTGTTGCTACATTCTTCTCTTTTGCAGAACTTCAGTGGCGACACACCAGAGACCATTGGAGCAAGGAACTACCAAGCAGGTAGAGAAATGTACCTGGTTGGAGAAAAGAAGCAGCTTTTGAAAAGAAATGTGCGGCCTTGATTATGATAACACTGTGTATTTTTAAACAGGTTACTCAATGTTCGGTGCTGGTCTTACTGTCGGCTTCTCAAACCTCTTCTGTGGCATCTGTGTTGGCATCGTTGGAAGCGGCGCTGCCTTGGCCGATGCCCAGAACGGCAGTCTCTTTGTCAAAATCCTCATTGTGGAAATCTTCGGCAGTGCCATCGGTCTTTTTGGAGTCATTGTGGCCATCTTGCAGGTACTTTCTAGGGAGAAGATGGTTTTGGTCTTTATCATGATTGACATGATTTATCATGATTTTATGACTGAAATGTAGCAGTTGCATTTGAGCTTGAATTCAAAAGTTATTGGCGTCTTATTATGCGGCCCCTCTGAATGCTGCAGAAAGTTCAGTTGAATTGAAAGGCCAGCCTAACATTCAAGGTCTGATATTTAAGCAATATGGCTTGAGTAAGAGTGAGGATGGCAAGGATAACCAAACCACGGCTAATATACATAACCACAAACCACAAAAAATATATATCTCTTGGGGCAGATGAGGAATGAACAGAAATCAAAATGAATGCTAGATAATCCATGGGTGTATCCTTTACCAACCCCACCTCATCTCACTCATGCCATATCGCTTAAATAATGGTTGGTGCAAAAAGTTTGACTGCTGCCACTGGCCATGGGTTTTGGCAGTTGGATTTTGTCACAAATAGCCTCTTGTGACAAAACTTGTAACAGAGTTACAATCGGAAATACTTAGCTACAAAGCACCTGAAATTCATTTAGTTGGAAACGAAGAAACGGAAACAAAATCATTAAAATAAATTCTGTGGAATAGCTCTTAAAAGAAAGTAATGGTATAATAAGTGGGTTAATATATAGTCTACCAATCAGTGTAGGGATGCAAGACCTAGTAGATATATTCTCTTTTAGCGACCAGCAGACTTATGTATTACCGCCTACTTGTTGTATTTGTGAAATGCATGGAATTCCAGGCCAAATGCATGGAACAGGCCAAATTGGAAACTTATTGTGTTAAGAGGAAGACATGCGGAGCATGATTAACAGTTTCATGTGACTTATTTTCCATTCACATCACCTTTTTGTTTTTCTGCAGACATCGAAAGTAAAAATGGGAGACTAGACACAACGTGATTGGGATGTCCCAAGGAAGACAGAAGCTGCAGAGGTGCAAAAGATGGAATGTGTAAATACATAGTACATTATTTAAATGTTATTTTTCTTCTCTTTGTGATTTATTTTTGTTTGTACATTTTTAACCATCATTTGCTGAAGAGTGACATGTTTGCGTCTGATTGTCTTGAAAGAGTGTAAAATCTGTGGGTAATCTACTGGTCCTAGGGACAGAATCCATTTCCAAATCTGAACCAATGAATTAATTGACTGCAAATAAATAACCATCCTCTATATGTGAGATAAAAATGGACCCAAGGCAAGATATTAAAGGGGTAAAAATTCCTATATATTTTTAATGTGAGGACTACTTGAAATAAACACACAGTCTGCATGATCTTTCATTTGAAAGTTAAATGGAATGTCTTATGATAACTTGCTCTTTAAGTCTATTCGGGTAAGAATATATATATATATGATGGTACATATGTGAAATTTTCATGTTCATTGTTTAATTTACTGTATGTGGTGTTCTGTACTATATATGAAAGTGAGAGATGCAACAAAGTAGTGATCCCGTTGGATGGTGTAAAATACAGTATTCAGTTGTTCCATTGTATGCATAAATGTGATGACAAAGCAAATACTGTTCTAAGTCAGTAACCCAACTGCAGTTGTTTCCGGCTCCCTGAGCAACTTCCCATCTTTCTTATATTATGTAGTGTGCTCATCTGTGCTTGGTAGTAGTTGAAGAAGACACCAGTGTTTCAGACACATTTGATTTCAAATGATCTGCTTTGAAAGTGGCTTTTTCTCTGGAAGGTTTGCATTGTTAAGGTCAGTCAGTCTTTGGTGTCTGTGCTGGCCTCACACGGGCCCACACAAGTGGCACTCTTCAGTTACTGGTTGGTTGAAAAAAAAAAAAAAAAACCTAGAAGATATTGTGATCTATTGTGTGAGTCTGGGTGTGTATATTGTGTGCTTGTGTGTGTGTGTGGGTGTACATATATATAGTAAATATATACTGTATATACACACAAAGGGCACATATTTATTTCGGAAGCATGGCAGTGTCCACCATTCCAACCCCCCCATTTCCCCAGTGCGTGCTCTGGGCACACGATCACCTTAATATTCTCAAATCCTAATGGTCACAGAACCATATCTCAGGTCAGCCTGTATTGTTTGGTTGTTGAGATCAAATTGGTTCTGCAGCGAGGTCACATACACTGCCCTGCCCTGCCCTCCCCTCCCCTCCCCTCCCCTGTCTGCCATCTCTGTTCTTTTAGCACTAGCAGAGTTTGGCTCCTGGTCCTAACCGCGTCGAGGATGTTCTGCTGTGATTTCGCAACACTTAAGAATCATCTGTCCCAAACTCTTGCAGACAGCAGAGTAGGCTCAAACAGTCGACCAGTTTGCCTTCTATTTCATTTTGTATTTTCCGTCTTGATTTGTTTTGTTAGTTTCTGATGTGATGACTGACTTCTTTTTTTTTGGCACTGTTGCCATAAAAGATGTTGAAAGACAGAAAAGAGACATTTGCTCTCCTTGCGGATACGTACCAATGATGTCTTTGTCCTCTCTAATGTACATGTTGGGAAGAAGCACTGGTATGGTTTTTTTGTTCTCTAATCATGTTAGCCCGCACAAATAGAATGATTTGTTTACCATTTTCAAACTAGACCCTAAAAATGACACTTTCTACCATATGTATGTGCTTGTCTGTTTTTTTTAAATTTATTTTTGAGACATTCCATTCCTGTTCTACATAGTAAAATTGACGTTGCTCAACATGCTCATGGAAACCTTTAAAACCCAAGCAGGAGCTTTCACAAATCTTCTGAAGTAGGGGATGGTGGTTATGGCTGTAGGCAATCTCCCCTCTTTTGTGATTATCCTAATGGTGTGAAGGATCTCCAATACCATCTTTGGTGATCTTAGCTGAAGTAGATCATAATGCTCTCCAGGAACAGAAGATAGGCCTCACACTTTTTTTTTCTTTCAAATGTGGCTGTTTGCTCTGTGGATGTGGTGAACCCATTGTTTTGATGTGTAAAATTGAATCCTCTTGGTTCCCTAATTGTCCTTGAACAAAATAAAAACTGTTAAAAATTGAGATCCTTATATGTCATTTTCTATAATGGTGTGTAGTGATGAGAGCCTTTGATATTCATGCCTTATTATCAGCCAATTGTAGGCAGTTGCTGCTTGTGCATAATCTTTTCTCTTTTGAAAGGACTGCAACCAATATATCACTACTACCATATTGCTGCAGTAACGTGAGTAACGTCAGTAACACTGAGATGTGTCTAATAGGAATCCAGTTTATTCAGTATAAAGCCACGGGATAATATTAGCATACCATTGCATTTTACCAATAGGCTACTGCGGTCTGAGAAAATAAAGTGAATGAAAATATATATTTTATTATTTGTACTCAGTATGATCATGGTCAGAAAGTGACTTCTTGACAAAGGCTAGGAGTATAACCTGACATGTACCAGTGTGACTATTGTGCATCAGTGTACACTCATTTTTTGGAATGGCATACACTTTGTTTTTCAATTTTGTCATGTACTTTTGACCATGTGATTTGATGCAATAGTGTCATCACTGTCCTTAAGTGTTCCAGAAACAGTTGCCAGCAATCAGTTGGCACATTTAAATATGCAAAAAAATGCCTTCTCCCTCTTCTACAGCTTTGAAATGGCAATCTTCCCCTTTGTAAGGCCCGGGTTATTTATTATTATTATTATTATTATTATTATTATTATTGTTGTTGTTGTTTATTTATTTATTTTAAAAAAATATGAGCAAATTGAATTTGAGCAAATTGTAAAATTCAGTTTGCAATTACCAACCTTGAATACCAGCAATGTCTCAAAATTGTCACTAGATGACAGCAGAGAACAAGCGTTTGTGGCAGGTTGTAAACCCACATGACAGTCCAAAGGAATACACACGTGCACATTTTATTTAAATACAGTGTGTTCATAGTACAATTTCAAATGCTACAAGTCAGACTAAACCAGGTTTTCATCCTTCCCTTTTTCATCACCATGGTTCTAGTAATGAGCAGGCTATCTGAAATGGAAATCGGGGGCCCTCATATGGACTAATAAGATGATGATCCTCCTAACAGGCAGCCACCAAGACAAGAGATCTTCCTCCTCACATTCCCAGCATTTAACCTCTCATGCCTCACTGAATTTCACTTTATTTTATTTACTAAATCTGCTCATCTACATTCAGTTTTAGACTACCAATATCAAACATATGACATACTGTATATTCGAAATGCAAGATTATTTTGCCATTTGTAAGCAATTTGATGGGTCTTGTAAAAATGGTTATGGAATTTGTGTGAAAATAGCGTGTTGTCTTTCTGTCTTCAAATTGAGTGCAAACCCTATTTTAAGTTGTAGGCTATCTATTTTGCCCATCCACACACTACAGAATAATTAAAACAACAGCATCAAAACATTGCTATTCTTGTAACAAAATAGACACATTATGCTACACACAAAAACCTCTAATGAATCATCGCCTAAATGTGTCTGTTTTTGTCTTTTTGATGCAGGAGGACCTCTAGGCTAGGCTACTCTACCACAGCATTTGGATATGATATTAAAGTGTCCTAAAGCTTTCGTTTCAAAGCAGCAACAATTAAGAACATGCAAACACTGTCTCTGTTGACTGACTGACTGACTGACTGGCGTTGCATGCCATGCAACATTTTTTCTCCCCTTGAATTGACCTGATCCTTTTATTTTTTGGATTAAAACTGATAACAGTAGCTGGCTTGCAGTGGAATCGGCTACTCTGACGTTTGAACCTTCCGACTCTCCGTACTAGAAAGAAGAAAAAAAAACCTGCCTCCAGTGGCTGCTTTATTTGTCCTCATATCCATGCTCATATCTAGCTTATGAGCAAATATGTAATGCCTTCTTGGAAATCGCGGAAAAATGCGATGTTAATCTAAAAAATATAGTTGGTAGTATAAATATCTGTTTATTTTGAACAATGAAGGATCCATTTCAACTGTCTGATATTTTCCAAGACGTTTTGATGCGTGCGCAAGGCTACACAAAAAATGAATTTACCGATACCATCATCAGTTGGAAATAACGGTATCGCATTGCTTTATCGCGTTGGTATTATGTAGCTTTATACTGCACAATCTATGCGTTTTTCAGTCCTTTACGCTTTTTGGCTGAACTGACAGTCTGGTATTTTGATAGTCTGCTGAACACCAACAAAGAAATGCATCCATAAGAATTGAATTGGTGCCCTGGCTCGCTTGTTATCACGAGGTAAGAATGGTCATAAGCAAATATTGCTGCCTATTTTAGCAAATGCAATATGTGTGTAACGCTTTGTTATGGTCTTTTTCGTGTCTATTATTTGAGAAATACGGACTGCCATTTTGATTCACATTTCGGTAGGTAGAGTAGGCTATCTCATATTGAACGAACCTGCAGTCTGAATTTTATTTTATGATTGTTTTAGATTCTAGGATATATAGCTTAGTAGTAGGATGATCGTTGTTGTAAATATAGAAAAGAAAATGCCAGTCTCTTTAGCCAGTCTGTCGAATTATCAAGGTCTGTGCATACATTGAGTACATGGCATGTGATGCTACAGTAGAGCATCCCTTTGCTTTTCTTTTCTTTGTCACAATTGCAGTGGACTCGCAACTGCTAAACCATGCACCTTTCAATTTCATCGTTCGCGTGGTGCGCAGAGCTATTGCAGATAGATGGAAGGGCTTACTACTCCTCTCTTCTTTGAAACAGAGTGTGAGGTTTTCATTTGTGCTTCATGTCAGCGAGGTAGTCCCACAACTACCAATGTTATTGTTCTGCAATTTATTTTTAATTAGGCTGGACCATGCAAGTCTGGTACATGATGTTCCCAGTCTCTTTCATTAGAAAATGGTATAGCCTGCACTGTAGGGTAGGCCTGCAATTAACCTCCCATGGCGTAGCCTACCATTAACATTTGCATTTATTCAGATTCTTTACATTTGGTGTGCTATTATTGCGTGTTTCGGTGTTGATTTACTATGAGGCCAGTGTCACTCAACTGTTCTTAACTGTTAACAATGAAAGTTCCCATCCAGCCAACTTATTTGAGTGTGACTATGGCATGACATTTTAACAAGGACTCATTGGTACTGTATCTTCTTAATTTACCTTGCTGTACAAAGAAAAAGCAGCTTAGTGGAAGAGGAAGGATGTCCGCACATTTTAGTGCTGCCTGGACAGTTTTGTTTTGGACTGCTTTCACTAGGCTTTATACCATTATCCAGACTCCATCCTTTCGGATGCCACACATTGGCCTATCTGCTTTGAAACCTCCTATTCAAACTTTCATATTAATGCTACTTTTGTGTAGGCTACAACCATTTCTAGCACCATATTTGGGAAACATAATGCCACATACGCTGTTGCAGATGCATAGCACAGCAATGTGCTGGTAGCTCTTATGAAAGGCATGGTAACTTGAAGAATCAGCTATGATATGGGTCAAGATGCTTCAGCTTCAAGGGTCCCTCTACAGTCAGTCCTATTAACTGCACTGTACTCTGTGAGTTAGTCTGCAGTTCATTTGAATACTTAAACCCACTCCCATAGCATTGCATTGGAGGAGGCTGTAATAGCAGCAGCAGTAGTGCCAGCCTTTCCTTATTTTGGACTTCAGCATCAACATTTTTGAGATACCGTAACTTTGCTGTCATGCATATTATTACTCATTCATCAGGCAGTGCAGTGGTCTCCCATTCAGGTTCATGGCTGCATGGTGACACTGCTGTGAAAGGAATCGTGTCAGTCTGCACTGTGGGGTGCTTGTGTGGCAGTCATGGCCCCTCTGCATACAAATCACTGGTGCATGTACTCAAGGAACTGTGGAGTGGGTCGAGCAGGTAGCAGGCAGCTGGAGAAGCCCCCCCCCCCCATCCTCCTCCCATCCCGACTTGACCACAATGTTTTATCTACATGGCAAATATTTATTTGCATTTATTTGCACAGCAGCAAAACTGCTCTTCATGTGTTAAAAACACTGTAGGCTACAGATAAATGAAAGACGAAATTATTGTTGGCAATAGTTGCAAATGATTGACCTGATAATAGGCAATGAAAATGATAATCAAGTCATTTGAAACATTATACCATCGGGACACTGTCAAGGCTAATTGTTATCACAGTTGGTTTTACTAAGGAAAGGGCAACTCATAAGTAATTGACTGAAGGCCGCTGAGACTATGGTGAAAACCCTAATTAGGGCTCTGGTTGACTGACAGATTTCCTTGAGATGTGTCATACAGAATATAGGCCCCATGAGGGGCAATTGGGATTTGGAAACTGGCACAGTAGTCTTAATAGCAGATTTATTCATTCACTTATCTTGTTTGATTGTTTGTTTTAGGGCTGCAACTAACAATTATTTTCATAGTTGATTATTTGCTCAATTAACTGATTTGTTGTTAGATTGATATAATGTCAGAAAATGGTGAAAAATGTGTGTTAGTGATTCCCAAAACTCAAGATGGTTCTCAAATGCCTTGTATTGCCCACATGCACACTGTCATAGAGGAGAAAGTAAAACTGAAAATATTCAAGTTTAAGAACAGAAGCTCTGGTCAGATAATTTTGAAGACACACACACACACAAAACCCAATTACCAAAGTAATTGGCAGATTAATCAATTAATTGTTGCATCTCTAGTTTATTAATTTCTCCAGACAGCTGTTTTGATTTTCTGTGACATTTGCATAACATTTTCAGTCACTATGTATTCTTGCTGACAAAAAATAAGGTTATAAGATAATTTCTTTTAGTTAACATTCGACCAATGTGTGGGGCTTCGATTGACTTCTTCTGTCAGCAATGAATAAGTTATTAGTTGAACCATATTGACAATTGATCGGGCAGAGGGTTCGCCCTACCAGTCCTCTCTCTTGCTCTCTCTCTCTCTCTCTCTCTGTCCATCTCTCACTTTCTCTCTTTCTGCCACAGACATGAAAAGGGCCGTGAAATAAGGCAAGTCCAGGATGTTGAATACTGTAGGATATTCTCCCTCTACTCTTAAGCAACCTGTAGATAAGCATGCATCATTTCGTGATAGTTAGGAAGGTTTACCTCGTATTGCTTCTCTTCAGATGGGTGGCTGGCGAGGAGTGTTTTATAAGTGGTGTTGGGATTTGTTGTCATGGGAACCGAGATCCAAGTGACAAAGGTGCTGCCGAGTGCACTGCTTTTGTTTTCATTCATTCCCCACCTCCTCAGTGGCCTTGAGATTCCTTCCTGCCTCAGTGTTTAAGGAGCACCGCCACCTGTGTAGTGGTGTTGAGAGATACTGTAGGCCTACAGTGCACTATAAGTGTCCCTTTTGTCTGCGTTTTGTTAGGATGTGGCCGCAAAGGCGGGTATATGGAGTGTTATGGTGGACTGCCCCAGTTACCTCCAGCAGAAGCACTGCCCCAACGCAGCCTTGAGCAGTGGAGGTTTAATTTGTGTGTTGGCTTAAGACGATGCTGAGGAGCTCAACATGGAGCAGGCGGAGGCGAGGCTTAGTCCAAGGATGAAGGCTGCGCGGCTTAAATCAGTTCTGGAGAGATGCCGTATAGATGTGATGCGATAGAGGCAGCGCGCGTATGTTAGCCTAAACCGCCCTCGGACAGACGCAGCCCTGGGAGCAGTGAGACTGATGTTTCTCTCGTCGATGACAGTTTGAGTGAAAGGTGAAAGCGCTACATGTTTGAATGTATGCGGAATGACTATGCTCTTTATGTGTTATGTTATTTGTCAGACATCTTAAAGGATTAAAGCACAAGTCATTGTGCAAATGTCTGAAAGCCCTAGAGGATGTGTTGGCACAACTGTGTTACGGTAATTATGAAGAAGACGCAAGATGTCAATCACCTGAGCCCAATTATGGAACTAGGAGCTTTCATATAGAAGCTGTCATTGTCACTCACTCTTTTAAAGCGTTTACTGTCAGAAATCAGTAAATTAATGAAATGGCATAGCATACATAGGCCTAACCTTTTTCATGGCATATCTTAATACCTGTAACTTGTAGGCTACATGTTGCACACACATGACAGAAGGACTTTACAACATGCCCCTCTTTTTAGCCCTGTGCCCTCTGCTTACTTCCATTCAATCCCATTGTTAGAAAATATGTGTTTTTTTTAAAGGCGCTGTGGTATGCAACACCTTTGAACAGGTTCACAGTTCTCCCAATGCCATTCCAAGCAAAGGTGTTAGATTGTGCATTTTAAACTTCATCTGCAGCATTGCTCCACTATTAACTGTGCCATGTAGTAAAATTGACATTGTTTCCTAAATGGTGGTTATTTGTTGGTGTATATCTTGTAGAATTGATTTAGTTTCAGATTTGTTGGACATAGATATTTATTGTCCAAGTAAGGGGAGCCAAGTAATGTATTGGTCTTGCTGAACTGGTAAAATAAACTATATTTATGTAAGTAATTCATTACACATACATTTGTGTATGAATAGTAATTAGTTTTGGATTGGCATCGTTCAAGTTAATCCATCATTTTACACAAGGACTGTCTCAGTGGAGTCAATGTAGCAAGCATTTGATTGCCCATCAGTCAGAGTCAAGTGAACTACAGTACGCTACTTGGATTGATTATTTGAAATGTGTTGAGCTGCGGATTATTTCAGCTCACAGTATTGGTTGTATTGGTTGTGGTTGTACTAGTTGTGACAGGAGTGATTGGTTGTACCGGTAGTCTGTATATATTTGCCTTTTTGCCTGCTGTATATTTTTTAAAGTCATATATATTTCTACTTACATTTCAGGTAGGCCAACATTATTTACACAGCATACTGTATCAAAATGCCATGAATCAGAACTAGTATTCCATGAAATGCATCACCAGGAAGGAACCAGGTGACTGATATAAGCAGGAGTCTGTAAGTAAGGATGTGCAGTGCAGTGCAGTGCAGTGCATGGGAATGACATGGCTCTCTGGAGGCTCTCCTGGCCATTCTGGCTGCCTGCCCTGCTGGACTTGTCTGGACAGCACACCTGAGGGATGGTGCACACTGGAGCCACAAGTCAGAGGCCGTTGACTCTGAGGTTAGAGCTCCTCTCACCTCCTCTGTGTCTGCTTATCTCCTCCTAAGTCGCACGGTGATTTGACAAGCTGCGTTAATGACCCTCACTAAGCTCCCGGACTGCGTTGGAAAACACCTCCGGCAGGCTTAGAGGCAGTGGCGGTTCTAGGATTTTTCTGTAACAGGGGCCATTAAGGGGCCAGATGTTACATTCAGGGGCCGAGTACAGGGTACATCCATGCACAGAAAATCATTTATTCAGTTCAAGTTTTCTCATTTATTTATACTGTGCGTAAAGGACACAATGCATAGAACTCATTGAATGCAACACACCACACGCACATACTCTTACCCTTATACTCTTATTTATACTATGCATAAAGGGTACACTGCATACAACAATGCATAGACCACACACACACACACACACACACACACACACACACACACACACACACACACACACACACACACACACACACACATTACTACAGCAATACTGCCAAGCCTGAAAAGCTCATGGAACATTTCTTTGAAAGACTCCAGAAAAGCAACAAACTCAAGGAGCGTGGTCACTTTTTTCTATCCTATCCAGCACTCTCTTGATCTGATACACATACTCTTATACTTTTATCTATAGGCTACTATGCATAAAGGGTACACTGCATACAACAATAGACACCCCCCCACACACACACACACATTACAGCAAGCCTGAAAAGCTCATGGAACATCTCTTTGAAAGACTCCAGAAAAGCAACAAACTCAAGGAGTGTGGTCACTTTTTTCTATCCTATCCAGCACTCTCTTGATCTGATACACATAGGCTACTCTTACCCTTATAGGCTACTTATTTATTTGCTGCAACTGAGCAGAGCAGCCACTCGTTTAATATGAGCCCTAAGCTGTTTTAAGGGCATTTTCACTACCTCTAGTTAGAAGCATTTATTCTGGTCATTGTAAGTGCCATTCACACATGCTACATATTGCTTTTTTCAGCACAATCTAGGCTATCCAGATCTGCCACAATATCATGTATAAATACTTGCATTGATTTGATTTAGATTTTTAAATAATACAAATTTGAAAAGCGTACTATACAAATTCTTACATTTTGACGTGTAGGCTATCTCACCACAGCAAGCTGACAGCTCAACATGACTTGCATGGTTGTGTAGGCCTGACTGTCCTGAAAATGGCAATATAAGAACCATGATGGAGGTATACTTTGGGGCTGAGCAATTTACAGAAATATGTGGTGTGTGCCTTCCAGAAATAAATGGCAATTTTTATTTAGTGATGGAAAAATGACTTTCTCTCCATATTTGTGACACTAGCTGATCTCTCCATATTTGTGACACTAGCTGATCTGACATGACTTGTTTGCGATAGCACACATGACGTGCACAGATGATGATTCTCTATAATATTTGTTTTACTGCATTGCAATGAACACAGTAAAGGCAAAAACTGTTTATTTGACAAACAAATTTGGATGCAATATGAGTCTTGAATTGGATACCATACAGGAGTTTGCTAGGATCTCAAAATCGTGTTATGAACGTGACTTGTCAAAGAGAAACACATGGCTATTATGCCACACAAAAACACGAGGTAAGTGGAGCTAAATGAAGTTATTATTTTGCTGTCACTTCGTCTGTTTTATGGCCTAGAAGGTTGTATTTGGTATCTGTGGATAGCTCTAGCTCTCCTCTTTCATCTGACATGCGTGCCATATCTTTTTGATAGCGGTTTCACGAGGAAATCAAACAAGAGTAAAGGTAGCCAAAGCTATATGACATTATTATTTGTTTGTAACTTCGTCTGATTTTATAATACGAAATGATCGATGTATTTGGTATCAATGCAAAGCTCTGCTTCTCCTCTTTCATTTGATATGCGTGTCATGTCTGTGCGATGCGTGGTCCGCGAGTAATTCAAGCGAGAGTTCTGGATGCGCCGGTGAACGCAGAGCAATATAGACTGTAAATATGATATACTTTGATTTAACTTCATGATTTTATTTTATTTTCATACTTGATCGTACAGACAAGTGTCTAGTATCGTTGGAAAGCCCCGGTTCTGCTCTTTCCTGCAATATAAGTCTCATCTCGCTGTGACTAATAATAGCGGAGCAATGTAACAAAGAAAATGTGTGCGTTTTTAATGTGTGCGTTAAAAAGACTCCAGTTGCTCTTTCATCGGCGATTAATGGAACAGGGGCACTTCGGGGGCCAATCAGATTTCAGTAGGGGCCAGGGCCCCTGTGGCCCCGCCCCTAGAACCGCCCCTGCTTAGAGGGCCCGTGCGTCAACGTGCTGTGCCTCCCCCCACCACCTTTCTCGCCTGTGCAATGTCACTCGCATCAGGGTTTGAAAATGAGCTTGATAGCCATGGAGGGGTGTGAGGGAATGTGAATAGCTCAATCCCCAGATATGATTAAATGAGTGCTTGTTTCTCTCAGTGAATAGAGATTGTTATTATATTCCATTGTAGCATAAACAGCAGGATGTTCTCTCAATTTGAATAAAAAAAAATCCAATGAAAAATTAGAGCACTTCATAATGACATTGCAGCCTGAATAAAAATGGAATTGAATTTTCAAGGAACATAATACTTCCTAATATTGTATTGAATAGTACCATGCATTTGATTTCATGTTTTTATAATAGATATGTGGGTTGACACAAACTGTTTAGTTATCAGTTATAACAATAAATAATCATCAAACAGCATTATTGTGTATGCCAAATTGACGAATCACAGTTAATAACGGTAACTGAAGTATCAGTGTAATCTAGTTCACATTACAACGTGCAACTACCTGCTCACTGCTTGGCGTTGTGTTTAAAGTGAGACTGGACCCTGATGCTGGACTACAGATTTCCGAATATGCTCGATCACTGATATTCCTTTAGCTCCGTGATTAATTGAAAGCGCCTGGTAGTTATATGGCGCGTTTAAATTTAACGGCACATGCAAGGCCCACTCATTGCGCATCGTTTCCTGTGGTCCGTGGGAAATCGGGATTGAAAGGGGCCTAATTGCAGTGACGAGGACGAGGACCATGAAGCCCAAGTCTGTGTGTGGAAGAGAAGGCATCACACAATCCGTCCTCATCAATTTTGCACTCCCCCGCTGTGTGTGTCGTAAACTCACTCTTGGATGAAGTCCCTCGTACATGTGGCGGCAAATCTGTTTGTCTGGAAACGTGGCAATCTGTTAGGTGATTCTCTAATGAATAAGCTGGAGCTATCAGACATCAAAGCCAAGGCGCCCCGTCACCGGGATGACAACATTCTTTGTCATTCATTTCCCATACGTTGCTGTGTATGGTTCTTCTCCGTATAGCGAGTGAGATTGTTTTGGTGTAATGGGGGGCTGGCCAAGCCTGGCTGCACTGTGGGGTTAATGCTGGCTGGCCAGGGCTATCAGTTGCAGCAGCAGTCTCATGAATTTTGGATGAAGGGGCAAGGCAGTGGTGTGACCATGAGTCTCTTGGCTGCTTGCTGGGTTGGATAGCATCCCGTATCTGTATCCGTATCCGTGCACCAACTCGCATGGATGCACATAAACACACCCAGCACACACACACACACCCAGCACACACACACACACCCAGCACACACACACACCCAGCACACACACACACACAAGGACATGCTGCATACCAAGAGGGGCTTTTGTGGTTTTTAGGATGCACTGCTTGCTCCACAAACAAAACTACACGTCTTGTTGGCTTTTTCCTCCCCCCCCCCCCCCCCCACACACACACACCTCCCCTGCAGCTGCACATTGCTAAAAATACAGAGTGAGTGAGGTCATCAAAGTGTGCCGGGTCTCTTTGTTCAGGCTTGATAGCTGCAGGGCTGCACATCCAGAGCCGAGCCTCTCACTGTTCAGTGGGGCCCCCGCCAGCTGTAGGTACAAGATCAGCTGTCACTGAGCCGAAGACGTAAGCCACACCGCGCGGACTCGAGAGTGTGTCGAAGTGATGGATGTTTGGGGTGGGGGGTGGGGGGGGGTGCATGTGTGCTGTGTCTTGCAGTCAGTCTGCAGTGAAACATGAGTGTAAATGAATGTGGCTCTGTGAGGAGCGCAGGCTGTCTGACGGCTGGTAAAGAAGAAAGAAAAAAAACCAGAAGAATGAAGGGTGCTTCAGGATGTGAATGAGGATCTTCATATTTGAGGATTTGTGTGAGGGTGTGTGCCTGCGGTTGTATGCATGAATGTGTTTGAATGTGTGTTTGTGTATGGTTTGTGTGTGTGTTTGTTTGGTTTGTGTGTTGTGTGGTTTGCGTATGGGTTGTGTTTGTGTGTACAGTAGCACTGGCTGTGTGCTGACGTGTACTGTGTCTGCGGGCGACCCGGGCAGAGCCATTGGAGCGGTGGGGGTGGGGGGGTCCAGCTGTGTGCCCCACGGCGACCGACCTCCTCCTCAGCCTGCCAGATGTTCCAGGGGCCAGGCAGCTGCAGGACATGCCCATTCCTCCTCCTCCTCTCACGCGCTCCTCTCTCTCTCTCTCTCCTCCCGCACCCCCCCTTTCCCCCCCAAAACCCCACTCCTCTGTCTGGATGGCGAAGCCCTCGAACCACACTCACACTGTGCTCCCAATTCCCTGCTCTCCTCTTATGCATTTGAGAGATGTATTTCTGGGAAATATTTCATACTTTAAATCACCTGAACGCCAGCCTGTTTCCCCTGCCTGTGTGAAGAAGTGAGGTGCAATTGTGTGGGTACAGTACGTTTTGGCAGCCTCTGTTTTTCGGTTCGGAAAGGCTGAACTTTGTGCCGCTCTCCTTTGGATGCCACTCATCAGTCCTTTTCTCTTTTTTTTTTGGCGAAGACGCTGTTAAGATCCCGCGAATGCCTTGTAGGGGTCTTGGCACACACTGAGAAGCGTGTCAAAATGTGTGTCAAATGGAGGTTAGCAGATTTGAACATAAAGCACAGTGTTTAACGAGATGCAGCAGCTATAGGCTACATGCTATGCTGTCATGGATGCTAGGTAACATAACAGGCAGCTATAGAGGTGCAATTCCAAATGTCTTTTTAAATGCTTTTGCAGCCCCCCCCCCCCCCCATGATTGCTTTGGGAAGAATCCACAGCTCTGAGATGGACCTTGTGCTATGTTTAGGAGCTACAGTAGTTAATAATGCAGGCGCTGATGAAGAGTTTGCCACCGAACAGTCTGCCTGCTATTAAAATTTGAACATATACATGCTGTACACATTTTGTTGCCAATTCCTTTGGACCATCTCCTCATGCTGTCAACCTAAAAGCCTGCAGACGAACATCCATTAGAGTATCGTGAAAGCACTGGGTGAAATATTCATCTCACTGTCCTAGCCTGTTACAAGACACACTCATTGCTGAAAGATACTGACACAATAGGGGCTCTGGTTGTCGTTCTGTTAATTCCAGGTTCTGATCTACTGCCAGTGTAATACATTAGGCTCCATTTCATGTTTACTTTTGGGCTGATATGACCGATAGATGGGCATTATTGTCGAATTGTACACAGCACTAGTCCACAAAAGCGCTGCTCTAATTAGCTCTCATTTGGAGAAATGAGTGTGGTCACTGTTGTATTTTAGAGACCGTTTAGTAATCTGTCAGTGACCTGTGGCTGCTACGAAAGAATACTGAATCATAATGCGATGATGGTACATTATGTTCATTTGGCCAAGGTTTAAATAGAAGTATTAAAGCAAAGTGGCAAAGCAAGCAAATGTCACCTTTTCCACTGGATGTGAAATGACTCGTTTGGCTAACAGTAGTAAGCACTTTTGCTAGGACTGCAGTTTGACTCATCATAGTGTGCAGGAGCTGATTGCTGTGTAATGAGGACTTCTGAGACGTGTCTTTTCTAACAAGAGGGAAAAACGCTGGAAATGTTCCCTCCTCAGCCGCCCGAGTCTTCTTATCGCCTGTTATCTCACACCATTGGGGGTGGTGTCTGTCTCACCAGTTGTCCTCAACCGTTTGTGAATTACTCGGCGTATTGGTGACCCAGATTGTCATGATGTGTTGCTGCTGTGATGTGTTGATGTGGGCAAAGGCATGGTTAATGTAACAGCTTTTCAGTCAGCGCACATTTATGGAAGAATAGCAACAAAGGTGGCATATTTCACTCCACTTGGGACGCAGACTGTTTCTTCCAGTGTTGCCTAAATGGCAGTGCACATGCTCAGAACGCCTCATTCCTGAGAGCGAGCGTTGAGAAATTGCCGTCATTTTGTCCTTTGTTCACCTGGCCGTAGTTCTTTTTCTCCCTGGTGTCTGGGGGGAAATGAGACTAGAAGCAGGCTCTGCTGCTTGAATAGTTCCAAGCGCTTGCTCCCTGGCATGGCTGGGTACGCCCGGTGATTTTTAGATAGAGCAGCATAGAGCATACACGGCCACTTCCATTCATAGCCAAGCCTGTGGCACTCACCACCGTGGTTCAATGCATTATCTGCCACCCTAATCCCACGCCCTCTGAACACTGTGTGTATGAGTGTGTGTGTGTGTGTGTGAGAGAGAATTTGTGTTGGTGTACTGTATGTGTGTGTGAGATTGTGTGAATGAGAAAGAGAGTGGCAGTGTGTGTGTGTGTGTGTGTGTGTGTTTCTAGTCTGTGCGTGTATTTCTGCAGATGCGCAACACCGCCAGTTGTGTGAGAATGTCTCCCCCCTTTGACCCGAGGTCCCTCGGTGGCTGCTGGAGTGTGAAATGAGGAGGCTTTTCCCCTCCACGTCTCCTCAACCCAAACCCAGTCTGTTTGGGTCCTCGCCGCCGCGCCTCCCACGCCTCCCACGGACCCCCCTCTCATCTGCCTGATTGGAAAAACCCATCAGCACTGAAATTGCCCTCTGAAAGGTTTTGATGGCCACCCAGTGTGTCTCTAAGTCTATCCCCTGCGCTATCCCCATCAAGCCTAAAGAAAGTCATTTTCTCACCATCGTCGAGCAAATCACCATGCCTAGAATAGTCTTTACAGAGCATTTGTTTATTGCTACTTTGTGTGTGTGTGTGTGTGTGTGTGTGTGTGTGTGTGTGTGTGTGTGTGTGTGTGTGTGTGTGTGTGTGTGTGTGTGTGTGTGTGTGTGTGTGTGTGTGTGTGTGTGTGTGTGTGTGTGTGTGTGTGTGTGTGTGTGTGTGTGTGTGTGTGTGTGTGTGCGCGTGTGTGTGTGTGTTTTCTGTGGAGATGCAGTCTCCTCAAAGCTTTCCAGAGCAGCACTAAGATTAAAGGTTGCAAGACTCTATTTTCCATGGTTACCAAAGTGTTTTCAGTGTTTTTGCTTATTTTTTTTTCACTACCATCTATCGCAATCCACAACAACAGTTATCTAAACCAGTGCATCAGATTCACTGTCTGATGCATACAAATCGCTGGCTTTACACTAGGCTAGGCTATTTCAATTCAAAGCGTGTTTGGTAATTTCAGATGAAATGGTCTTCAAAAATGAAGTGGCAAAACAGTCTTGCTTTTAGATAAAAGTGTCCGCTGTCAAAGGCTCTAATTGGAAAAGCACAAAGCAAAAACTACTGAGCGTGGTAGCAAACCATGGCCCGGAGGCGTCCCACCATTTACGAGACAGACCTGCCTGTCAGTCAATCCCCACGCAGTGACTGACCCTAAGCGTGGTCAGTCAGCCATGGCCGTCCCAGGTCGGGAAGGACTTCAGAGGGAGCAGTGGGTTAATGTGTTATTTTGGCTGTTTCGAAAGAGCTCACTCCAAAATTGATCATGGCAGCTGTCGTTGCTCTAGTCTCCCCAGCTGTGCTTTTGAATAGATTTTGCTTTGGTGTTCTCAACCGTATAAAGAATTATGTGAAGTTTGACGCTGCCAAATGTTACCCAGATCACGCGAGCGGCAAGTTCTGACGCGAGCTGGCCTGCTGTGTTCTCCGCAGGTGACCTCGCGGAGCCGTCGCCCGGAGGGATCGGCGCGGGGGGCGGGTGGAGAGGCGTGACCGGATGCCCGTAGCCGAGCGGCGGCCGCGGCCTCGACCATGACCCGGCTGATGTTGGGCCGGACCCTGGAGCGGATCTGCAAGGGCGTGCTGCTCCTGTGCCTGGTGCACTTCCTCATCATGATGATCCTCTACTTCGACGTCTACAGCCAGCGCTTCGACATCTTCAGCCGCTTCAACAACGGCCGCGGCGCCAACGCCTCGCGGGCCAACGGCGGCAACGGCGCCCACCACTACTTCTACTACAACTCCTCCCGACCCAACGCCACCTTCGCCAGCTTCCTGGCCACCGCCGACCAGCTGCTGCCCAGCGGCAGGTCGGAGGCCAACCACACGCCGCCCACGCCCAAGCCCATCCCGCCGTGCCCGGAGGTGCCCCCTGGCCTAGGTAAGCCATCTAGCTTATTCCCAGATTCACTCCACTGACTATCTGAACCAGACAGCGCCTCTCCTCCTCCTTCTCATTCCCCTATTACAGTAGAAGGGCTTTGAGGAAGTTGACACAAAACTGTTTGAGCTTGAATGGTGAAAGTAGATAGGTCATCATCCTCAGGCATGCAGGATCACTGGTGTGGATGGCTCTCACTGTAGCTTGTTATCAGGTGTATCAGTACAAATGGAGGAGCTTGCTAAGCAGCAGAGAGAGAGATGGAGGAAACAGAATGGGCTGATGTCCTAATGAAATGGATTGCCAAGACTAGTAGATAGATAGACTCTAGGGAGTGAGGGATAAAGTAGACAAAAATAACGGCTTTGAACAGTTACTACACTAAATATGTTCCTAAGAAGAAGTCAGGTCTTTGCCCAAAGCGTGGATTCGCTTGTGAGTCTAGGGCATGTTATTTACTGATTTAGGGAGGATTCACAGCAGACTCCAATTACTGTAAAAGCCATCATTTCTACCTGTTTTGGAGGCAGGGGTAGAATGGATTTAGTGTCAGCGCTTCCCACAGAATGGTTGTATTTCTTTCACAGCACATCACAAGCTAAGACTCGAAAGTGCTCTGAAAACAGTACTTAAGTGGTCAACAATGTACACAACGCTGTCTTTTAACAAAAGAGAACGAAAGCAACAACACATTAGGCTGTCTTCAAGTTTCTAAAAGCTGATTCTTTTTTAACACACTCACACTGCATCTTCTTTTCTGTTACTCTGTTCTACTGACTCCGCTCAAATTCTTTTCCACTGAATGAATCTTTCATTCATTTTACGTCAGTAGTTGTTCCCTAATGAATGTTTCTACTAACTTTAGCTCCAAACTCTGCTGTACAAGGGAACACCTTAACTTGAAGAATCCACTTCATCAGCTGAAAAAAAATGATAAAAACACTCATTAACCACAATGTCATTGTGAGGCATTTCCGAGGCCATAATGAGCCGTCCGTTGTCTAATGAATTTTGCGATGGCTGCGAGCAGCAGGCCTACACCACCCATATCCTGCTAATGAGTTTTAAGCAGAGCTCCTGGGGGGCCTTGGGAACCATGCCGAGTCCACCTTTTTATACCTCTCTCTTACTCCCCCACCCCCTCTTCTGTCCCTCCATCTAAGTTTTGTTCTCTTCTCTTTCACATCATTATTTACCCCCTCTCTCTCTGTCTCTTTCTCTCTCTCTCTCTCTCTCTTCTCTGGTGCTCTCTCTGAAATTGCTGTTTGTTGACTGTATTTCCTTGAGAGGCCACGTCAGCGTTGGTGGATGGCAGGTTGTTTATGGCCTTCCTTCTCCCTCCATCACTCTGGAACGAGCCCTTGATGGACTGCCCTCTGAAGCTTGACCCAGGGCCACGGTCCTCCAGTCTGGAGCTCACCGCCGTGATGGAAACGGAGACGGTGGGGGGACAAATGGACACAGTGCAGTGTGACATGTCTATGGAGAGACGAAGGCACAGAGGATGCTTTGTCCCTGGGTCGTCTCAAGGAGAGTGAGCCACCACGACGTGGTCTGAAGTGCATGGTGTGCAGTGTTTGGCTCATGATTGATTTACCGATTTTCCCGAAAAAGCAGGACTGATCGTCTCATGCATCCAGCTGCTTATTAGAGATGATAGCTGATTTATATTTTTGCAGGATATTCAGATTTGCACAGAGACCATCTACTAAGAGGCAGCACTTTTGTCCCTGGCTATCTTCTAAAGATGAACAGTCAAATAAACTGGGCTTCTATAAGCATGACTCAAAGTGAGCAACACAGGTGACATTTGTACCAAAGATGTGATTGGACAATCACTGTTAACGGCATGCCACCACTCTACACCATAGTCTCGCAGTAGTTGTGCTTTTTAAAGACCTCATATGAATGCCTCAGATATAATTAATATGTTATTCGAATTAATCATCCTAAGTTTTGTAACATATGGTAGACATCCATTTGCAGTAATGTCCATGACCATGTGGTAAGTCCCAACTGTTATGTGTTAGTGCCAGAAAAGGCTTTATAGTGAAGCAGACAGCAGTTGAGAATTAAATGCTGATTTCTAGTTGTTGATGAATACCCAGAGTTTGTTCAATTGGACTAACCAATCTAGACACATAATCCTATCCTCATTGTATCTGACTGTATTTACAGATTTTAAAAACATCAGATTCAAAGACAGTACATGTCATTTTTACATAACCATGCATAAATACCTCATTACTAACTATAACACCTAGCTTAAGTGGGTAGTACCTAGCATATTCATAAGCAGTGCTAGCAGTTATTGTTATCTCAGTGCATTGAACCTATTGCCATTTAATGAGCAGAGCCTTATTTATAAGCCTGGCCGTTCCTATGTGAAACAGGATGGAGAATGGAGAGAGGGAGAGAGATGGAGAGGATTGCGGTGTGTTGAGGGAACATGTGGCAAGACTGGGCTTCCTGTGTGCTTGCTGGCCACAGGTGCAGCCTGCTGTGGATGTTATGGAGCAGGAGGCCGCGGGCGGGCAGCAAGGGCCATCTGTAGGCTTGCGTCCCAGCTGACAGGTGCTGCTGGTGGGGTGGTGGGGGGCTGGGGGACGGTGTGTTCTGGAGGATGGATGTAAAGGACAGACTGCTCCGAAGCTGGCACAGGACTTAGGAACGGTGAAACAAATGAAGACCGGAAAAGAAAGTGTGAAAAATGAAGCGGGGAAGGAAATTGTGCCTCATGTCGTCCTAATTAAGTTGCGGTTATCACAAGGGAGCCAGAACTCACAATGTAGATTTGCTTTTTTTTCCCCGCCTAAAGAAGCCGTTCTTATCTGTGCTTTAGTTACACCTCTCCTCCAAAAACATCTTAATGAAGCTAAACAGTCTGCCAAACCTGATTTGTACTATGCCAGAAAAGCCTCTTTTCTCTCACCCCCTCTCCCCTTATCCTACCCGTGCACCCATCGACTACCCTGTCCACCCTGCCTCCCTTCCTCTCTCCCTCTCTCTCTCTCTATATAAAAACAATCACACATATAGTGTCCAGTGAGTAATGCCTCCGGGGGCCAGGCGAGCTCCAGACGAGACTGGCACCTGCGCCCATGAGGGTGGACAGATCATTTTCTCCAGCCGACCTCTGGGGAATCACTGCCACGCGCGGGGGAAGCGAGGGAGGAAAAAAGTGTTTATTTGAGGAGTGGAGCGAAGCAGTGGAGCAGGACCACAGTGAGAGAGGAGAGGAGGGGAGGAGAAGGGGAGAGGGAGAGGAGGAGAAAAGCGGAAAGGTCCTCAGATACTTTCGGAGGACTAGATTGCGTTAGTGTGTGTGGGATGTGTTGGGGGTGGGGGTGGTGTGGGGGTGGTGTGGGGGAGATGGGGATGTATAGGTGGGAGAAATGGAGAAAAACAGTGAAGGTGTTTTTCGGTGGTTTAGCAGTTGAACACACCGTAATCACAAGGCTTGGCTTTTGCCTGGGGCCGTCGACTATTATTCCTTAGTAGCGAGAGGCAGCAGAAGCATTTTTTCATCATCAACCCCTTTGCCAGGGGAGGAAGAGAGAAGCTGTGCTGGTTCCCTTCTGTAAAGTCCTTTAAAAGCTTGCCCTGGTTTCTTATTGTTTGTTATTTTGTCTTTTTTTTGTGAACGCTGCTCAGTAGTCAGTGTACAGCTTCTACAGTATATTGTCTATACGCAGCCCCAGTTCACGAGGGCGGAAGAACAGCATCTCCTCCGTCCCTATAGGCTCAGGGACCTGGGCAATCACACTCCGCTGCAGCCACAAAAACATGTCCTGCTCTGTCTACGCGCAGGAAACTCTCTTTACTTATTCATCAATATTCTTCGCCGCCCTCCTCCTCCTTCTCCTCCTCCTCCTCCACCTCCTCCTCCTCCACCCCCGGTGCCTTTATGTTGTTTTTTCTCCCCTCGAGTTCCTGCTAAATGCCAGGCGGAGGCTGTGTTCGGGCTGCCAGGGCTGGTCGCTGGCACCCCAGGGCTTGGCCAGGTTCTCCTGAATGAGAGCGTTTTATAAATAGCCGGGAAACATCAGGCCCAAGCCCACCCCCCTGCTCCCCTCTCCTCCCCAAGACTATCACGTCCGTCCACCGTGTTCGCTGAATATTCTGTTCAGCAGGCTCAGTGCAAGACATGCTATTAGTGGCCAGAACACCTTTCTGGGCGTTTAAAGGCACTCGCACGCTGTGACAGAGTTACTGTCTTTTTGTCACTTTGTCGTGGTCTCCAAAAGCTTGCCTTTTTGTTTCGGGTGATACAGTACATTTGAGATTGTCAGTTTGACAGCGTCTGTGTCATTGCCGGTATGCCTGTTATTCTTATTCAATTAAATGTCTGTGCAGGATTATGTTTTCAATCCTCAAAGTCTGCAGGTAGTGGCATTATGCAATTACGTGCTTGTTAGCTAATCCGTATCATAAGATAAACAATTAACTGCCATATTAGGTGGGTACACACAGTACGTGTGCCACATATCTCACTGCCCATTGTTTTGAACTGATGAGGCCCGTGAAGGAATGAGTGCTAAAACAACATTTTAGCCTTGCATGACTGCCAGATGATTCTCTCTCCCTCACATATGCACTGTTAAGAAGAGACTCCGCCATAATTAGAAGGTATGTGACCCTGGCAATGATGGCAGTGGCCTCCCATCTCTAATAGCGGTGTTGGAATGAGTCATCTTCCTGTTTCCCCATGGTCGACCCTAATGAACAAATTATTATCCTCCTGCCCAGGTGCGTTGTGAGCACACTATAACATCATTGGCAGGGTTGAATCGATGTTCCGACCAGGTGCCACGTGAGCGTGGTATCATAGACTTGTGCGAGCTGTCCGCGCTCCCCAGAGATGGATGTTTCCTTCGTTCAGCTGATCTATAATGTGGCGGTTCCATTTAGATTGTCACATCAGGTCAGAGTCACCGAGGAGCACAATCAATGGGGGCGAAGGAACAGCGTGGCCTGGGCAAAATTGGGCCTCGTGCTGGAAAATTGCCTCCATCCTTCTCATTACCCCAAGGCTGCCATTAAGAGGTTCCTGTCCCTAACGAGTTAAACGACAAATGATGAATGACAAAACAGAAACGTGATATTGTCATCTCTAAGTGGATTGCAGAAGGTGTATTTTCCCCCTTTCTCTCTCTTTCTCTTTCTATTTCTCTCTCCTCTTTCTCTCTCTCTCTCTCTCTTTCTCTCGTCTTTCTCTCCCTCTTCCTCTCCCTCCCTCTCTCTCTCTTGTAAGCTGTGAACTGGTATTGGATTGACACCGAGTCCATGTTTGTCTTAAAGCTTGAAGTAGTAGTGGTGTTGGGTTGGCTTCTGCACTCTGGGTGTATGGCTGCATTAAAGATACATGTGCAGGCCCCTGCTCTGCTCCTTATCCCTGGCTATGATGAAATGCCTGGCTTGTTCACAACTCGCTGATTTATAAAAGCAGCAGCAGTAGTGGAGGAGATGGAGGAGGAGACGGCACCGCTCTCTACACAGCCACTGCACTAGTGGAGCGCTCCCCGAGTTCATCATTTATTGAGGCCAAAACTGGTCTTCTGTGGTTTATTCATGCACTTATTTATTTACAAGCCTTATTTGTTCAAGTCTGTTCTCATTTCTTGCTGGCCAACTTCGAGACTGCTGATCCCGCAGAGGAAGCCGCCGTGGGCCATTCGGGGGGGGGGGGGGGGGGGGGAAGAAAAAGATCAAAAGATTTGAGAGACACATATTGGATTAGCCCTTAGACCTGTTAATGCAATGAGCTCGCACAGATTACTATGAGAGTAAGCTAATAGGATGAGTGGAATCTGTCTCACTTGTATGTCCGAGAAGGCAGACACAAGGTGTTGGCTCGTAAAGAATGCAGGTTAATGCATTTAAAAGGTCGATAGAATATGTGCATTCAAATGTGAACTATGCTCTGCACTTGGTAGGGGACAGCCAGAGAATGACGTGCAAACTGCTAAAACAGAATGCAGAAGCAGATCCGAGAACAATACCTCTGATGGTAACGTGCTTCTCATTTTTCATTTGTCATGTGGTCTGTGACTGACTGTGTGCACTGTGTTTGTGTATGCATGCACACAGTGTAGTTTTTCTAATGACTTCTTTGCCCAAGGCTGCCTCTTGTGTCCTTGTTGTGGAGCATTAAAGAGACTGTATACAAATGACTACAGAATGACCAGAGTGGTGAGGACTGCAATGATTATTTGCAATGTGCTTGAGGTGCCCTTAAGAGCATCTCGGCTTTTGTCTGTGCAGTTCTGAACTGAAAGTGCCTTTTATTTATTTTTAAACAAATGTTATTTTAAGGCTCAATGGAAAGATAGCATTTCTGGATATTCTTTTAATTTAGAGAATGTATACCTTAGATCTAATGCGACTTTGTACCAGTGTTATTTTGAGGTTCAATAAAAGTTCTGTATTTTTGGATTTTCAAATGCATTCTATGAATCTTAGTTTTTTTACAAGGTTTCTAGCATTTGCTGACATATCCAGCAGGAAAGCTCATAAATACTGTAGAGCACAAAATTTTTTTTTTATTTCCAACATCAATATCTCCACACAATGACTGTTGAATATGAACGATTGTGATGTTCTGTATAGAGAAAGAGTGGAGTCACAAGTCAGAGTTAATTGATGGGCAGGGATCAGTCATATCTGCCATGGCCCGGGCTTGTCCTCTGGTCCTCACTCTGTTATTGCTGGTGCTCAGCCATACTGTAGGAGCGAGGGTGGCCGCGTTCAATGAGTGTGGTGAAATAAACATGTGCATCTGTCTGTCACCTCCATATACAGCGCAGGCCAAAAATGGAGATGGCCTTTTTTCACCAGAGAGAGAATAAATGCCATGCTCAATTTATGTAGGTGTTTTTCCCCCGCAAGCCATAATGCTGCTTTGCAATATTTATTTTTTTTCCCTCCCGGTCGTGAGAAACACCCTCGGAACAGATTGCATTGTGGTGTGGTGTGCTGGCTGCGTCTCGCGAACTGCATCGACGCTTCTTTCCAAGTTTTTCTTTGCAGGCCCATACCAGGGTTGGCTTCGGTATCTGATTCATAGTTCATACGACTTATGAGTTATTCTGTACACAATAACAGGCACTGTATGCAACAGCATTATTTGAGTTTTTCTTCCACCTCAGCGTTTCTCAGTATGATGCTGTTATTATTATGAACATTATGGAACCATTACACTGTGGACATTTTCCATTAGGTTTCTCCTCTCTCCGTTTACCATCACAAGGAGTTTATTTTTGTCCCGTGCTTAACTTTCTCTCTGTTGTTCTGTGTACAGTATGTGCCGAGATAAATCTGATCAGTAGTAGATATGAGGCCGTGTCTTCTGCTGACATGTGAAGAGGGACATCAGGTAATGCCATCTGGACTCCATCACTGACCAATGACACTGGGCACAGTACTGCAACACAGTTCCCCACGGACAAGTCCGCTCTAATCCAGTTTGAACCAGCAGCGCTCTGGAGATAATCACAGACAGTTGTTTGACCACTCGGACTTTAGAGCTTTAAATTAGGCCTAAAGTATATTTTCCAGATGGAGTTGGTGTTTAGACATTTGCCAATTTATTCAGGAGGGAAATTCAAGGCAGGTCCGGGCAGTTAGCATAGAATTAATTTCATTAAAATGAATGCAGCTTTGAAAGGGATTAAGGCGATAAACCTTTTAAGGACGTGATTATGGTCCAGCGCCTAATGATGGCAATGCTTCAAATTCTGAGATTATTTTAACTGTAATTTTCTAAAAAAAACATATAAATACCAAAAACCCGATCTTCTGTATTGCCCACAGAGTTTCCTCTAATCTTTGACTTTGTGGCCAATATTGTTTGGAAAATCCAAGCAGAGATATCAACTCCTGCACGCATGCTTGGTTTTCTTTTATAATAATGATAATAACAATAATTAGAAAATGTTTTTGATTTGTCTGGTGCCTCTCTCAAACCCAAGGTCGCTTTGTAGAGGAACAAATAAACAAATATGACACACCATCAACAACGAATACCGAACATAATTGACAAGAGACAACAATGACAGCATGACAGACAACCATAGCAACAAAACAACAGGTAAACAACCACAAAATGACAAAATAACACAAAATAATTGACAAGATTGACAGTTCAAGTTCAGGAAAGGGGTGGTGTTGGTGGTAGTGGGTTGGGGGTATGAGTTTCAGTAGTGTATATATTGAAGAGATGTGCTTTCAGCCTTATCTTCAAATAGGGGATGTTGGTGTAATATTGTGAATGAGTGTTCCATACTGGGGGTCATAGCACTGAAAGACCTGATCTCTATGGTGGCTAACCTGATTTGGGGGACAACCAATAATCCTGTGTGATATGGATCCTAAGTATGAGTAGTGTGTATTGAAGTGATGTGTTTTCAGCTGTGTCTTAAAATAGGTGATGTTGGTGTAATGTTGTGAATGAGCGTTCCAGACTCTGGGGGCCATCACCGAAAGATTCGCTCCCTATGGTGACTAACCTGGTTTCGGGGACAACCAATAATCCTGAGTGAGATCTTTTCTTTTCTTTTCAAAGGAGAGACTGTGAGTTTGTCCTACATTATTAATAATCCCCAGTGCTTTACAGTAGAAATGGAAAGAGATGAAATGTGTCTGAAAGGCTACCTCAGCCATAAAACTTGCCAGGACTAGTTTATTTCAGCCCCCGTTGAACAGCTCTAGGTAATTGGATTTAGAGAGATGTAGTGAGAGACGTCCAGCAGTTACGGGCCGTCTCATAAATCATCTGGGCTCTCTGGTCACAGCCATGCACCAGGTTAGAGTGGAGCTGCAGAGCCCACAGTGCCCAGTCAGAGGAGTGGGGCAACAGAGCAGACTCTCTCAGGTGACAATGGGTGGGTTAGACGGACACTACTAACGCTCACTAATATGCAGTACTCGCTACACATAGCATCATACGGAGTAGGTAGGTACATGTAAACTGTAGACTTGGTCTCTGTCTCTGCTGCTTTACCAGAATTATCTGGAGATTTTGTTTTGAAGAAGAAGAGCCAAGAAGGTTATGCAAAGCCTGTTTTGTTGCTCTTCATCCTGCCGATTTCACGGTATTTAGTGTGTTTTATGTGTAATACCGGTCTTTGTCTGTGTCCACACCTGCTCAGCTAAGCATAGACCTACACGGTGCCAGAGCCCAGGCCAGTGAAGCTCTTTGTTGACGTTTGCGTTAGCGGTTGTGTCCTGAGGTTGTGCCAGGATGTGTGTTGTGTGAGGAGCTGGAGGAGGAGGAGGTGGTGGAGGAGGTGGAGGTGCGTTAGGCTGAGGAAGTAGGTCATCACCACCTCACTCCAGCATCTCCTGCAGCCCCTGCAGCCGAGCGAGTGAGCGAGCGACGCTCCCCGAAGCACCGCAGCTGCCCGTGGTATTGATCGTGTTCCTTTGGTGTCTGGAGACGACGCTGGGAGGCCATTTCCCCTCATCAGGGCCACAGGGTTCTCGAGCGGTGGTTGTTCTGGTGATAGCATTTCTCTAAGGCGCTTTGATGGTGGATGAAAAAGGTCTTGGCAGCAGTGAAAGGTTATCGGAGAAATGAGCAGGCCTCTGTAATGTTTGCTTGACTGATGTTGCGTGCATTTTTCAGTCGTCAGATGAAACAGGCCTCTGTGCAACAAACAGCACGCCAGCAAAAGACGACTTGAGGGAAACCAAGGGCAATCTTGATGAAATGTTTATTTGAAGGCATTAAAAAATGGTGTGCCGTAAGAAAGCGCCATAATATTGAATTTTCACACTTTAAAAGATGTGCACCGTGCCAGCAACCCTGTAATTACACAACTGGAATGAGTATCGCCATCTTAATTAGCACCCCGTGGAAGTCTTACTGCTAGGCTTTCCAGTGCTCATTTGTCGTGGAGAACATTGATACTCCATAGAGAAATTTAACCAAGTGGGTTTGAGTTAACTTGGGTTGATTGGGGTCATAGCTGCTCTAGAAACTGGCTCCGGGAAGATGAAAACACACTGTTTTTTAAAGACTGAGGCAGATCTTCTGCCGACTGGTGAACAGAGAGAAATAGAGAGTGGGAGGGAGGGAGGGAGAGAGGCAAAAACAGCCCCTAGTGCCCTGGACTCTCCGTTTCAAATCTTCTCCTTGGATGCTGTTCAGAGCTGCTGCTGGTTGCTACCAAACGGTCGTTTCGGGGCTCTCGGTCCAAACCATTTGGTGTTACAGGCCCTTCTGCTCAGCGCTGCATCCAGCTGGCAGGGGGAGGTGGAGGCTGCATGTGGTCCAGTTAACGCGGCGGCCGGCCGGCCCTCCCTGCCGCTGCTGGCGGCTGGCCGCTGTGTCGTGGGCTGGCGCCGGGCCCTGAAACCTTATGCCCCACGTCCCGATTAAAAGCAAAACTGTTGTTGTTGGGTGCTTGATTGGGACACGCAAGGCAAGCCTCCCGCTGCCGTGGTGCCAGTGTGGTGATGGAGGCGGCATTGGTGCCACTGCTGGGTGGCTGTGTTATCTGTGCTGGTGGTGGAGCTGGAGCTGGTTGATCCTTTTTGACTTTGATTTTTGGTTTTATTTCTGGACACATTTGAATGTATTCCTATTGGGATTTTATTTCTGGACACATTTGAATGTATTCCTATTGGGAGCAGGGGCAGTGTTCTTGATAGGAGCAGTGCAAATGTGTGGTTTGCTGTGTGAGTGCATGTTGTGTTTGTGTTGGTCTGAGTATTTTAATCTGACATGTTTATATGTGTATTTGTGGCTCCACCTCTCCCCCTCTCTGAGTACTGTATGTGCTCAGGTGTCATGGCGGTATGAATTTGGGAGTGGAGTGTTCTATCAGTCACAGAGCTGCTCCACTGGCTCAGGCTCCCCAATCTGGTGCTCGTGATGTCCCTCTGAGCTCTCTCTCTCTAACGCTGCCTCTCTCTCTCTCTCTCTCTCTCTCTCTAACCCTCTCCAACCCTCTCCCTTTCTCCCTCTCTCTTGCTCTCTCTCTCCTTCTCTTTTTCTTTCTCGGCCTCTCTCTTTCTCTCTCCTCTCTCCTCTCTCCTCTCTCTTGCTGTCACTCGCAGGTGGCATACCTAGCTTCAGAACTAGAGGAAAGGACAGGGATTAGTGCCATGTACACCCTGTGTCTCACAAACAGGACCGTGGAAGCCATGTGTTGTGCCAAGAGATCTAGGGGAGGAAGCATTGAAAAAGAAAAAAAAAAAAAACACTTTCTCAAGGGAAAAAAACAAGACCGTGGCCATTCTTCAACTTCTGCCAAATGAAGCCTTACTAATTATTAATTATAAGTGGCCAACAGTTTGCCTAAAGGGCATGGCATGATGGCTCAGAATCTGCTTCCCCGGGAGAGTGAGCACAGTGTGCTTTTTAACAAAAAGCTCCCCAACTGTTAACCCCCCCCCCCCCCCCCCCTTCTAACCCATCAGCCAAGTCACGCTACTTTATTAGTTCCTGAAAATTTCTCCTGATTATGCCCCATTTTTTTATTTCATTATCTGCCGTTTGTGTGGCTGGTGATAAGAGGAGCCTGAGCGTGTGTGTGTGTGTGTGTGTGTGTTTGTGTGTGTGTGTGCTGGGGGGAGATAGCGGTGAAGCGCGGATGATAAAAAACGGTCGTCTGAATTCTAATTGTACTCTTAATCTCAGCCTCTGGTGTCTTTCTACTCTCCATGCGCTCGGTTCTCCTCAACAGAACACAAACCTGGAGCAGTCCAGCCAAAAAAGAAATGTATCAGCGCCATGGCATCTAAACTACACTCTGTGTGTGTGTGCGCGTGTGTATCTGTGTGTGTGTGTGTGTGTGTGTGTGTGTGTGTGTGTGTGTGTGTCGGGTTTGTGTCCAGCAGCAGGGGGACGGCGTGACCCGTGCGGCGCGGTGACCTGGAGTATCGCGGACATCCGTTAGCCCAGCAGTCTTCTCTAAAAGTAATGGCCACGGTTAGCGGAGGTGTCATGTGTAATACATTACGCTATACATCATGTGATGAGGTCGTTTAGGTGCTCGGGAAATACTTCAATGGAGTTTGGCTCACAGGATAAGCATACTGTACGCTGGAATCGTCCTAATTCCCGTTGACACCAACGCTTGCTGCTGTCTGTAGGGTTTTAAGGATTGTCTCATGTTTTTGATTCAGTCATTTGTTCATTTGGGAAGATGGCCATTTCTACTGCGGACATCTTAGGTTCTGTTTTGTAAAACTTTCACAAGACTCCCACAATGTGCTCTACTGTGTCCAATTCAGCCAGCCAAGAATCTTTGAATCATTTCACTTATAGCCTACAGTATGCATACTGGAGTCGTGTCGTTAACAATGCAGTCCAGTGATACAGGGCATTCAACACGAGTGGTCCCCATGAGGCCATAAGGCTCTGAGGTCTGGAGAAGAATCTATAAAGGTCTTAAAGGTCTCACAGGAGTGAGAGTGAATGGGTGTGATGGCACTTAGTGAAAGGAAGTCATATCACTAACAATCGACATTTCCAAGATGGATATTTTACCTCTAGAAGGCTGCACTTGTTAGGATCTCTGTATGATTCTAATTAGAGCCATATAGAGATTTTTTTTTTGTAGTGTGACAAAGTAAACCATCCCGTGGTTTCTTTAGATTACTTTGTGCACTGTTGGCAGAGTTATTACCCTGATCAAACAGAAGGGATCTTTTAGTTTGTACAGTATTTATCACATGCAGCAAAAGAGGTTTGCTCTAATGGCTTTTCTGCTGTGCTTCGTTAAATGTTTTAATCAATTATTGATCGCCTTGTTTCTTTTGTAACCCTGGACTTGAAGCAGTTCTAAATACAGTATCTGGGTCAGGTGATTATGGGGACCAGAATACTTGGTCATCGACGCCGGGATGGTTAAACAGTTGCGGTTCGCCAAGAACAAGATTGCTAATATGCAGAAGCTTGTCGTAGTGCAGGTAGAGGACAGGGAAAGGGTTGGCGAGCACCACCCGGCCCCCACCCTCATCACCGTCCTTCTCCACCTCTCTGCCCAGTATTTACTCAGAGGGGTTTGTAGTGTGAGTGACTTCTATTGCTGTCATTATGGGGGTTTTTTTATGGGCTTTTTTTTTTTCTTCCTCTTCTTCTTCTTTGTCCCGAGTTATTATTACACCATGACTTTGGTCAACTCTTGAGGGTGCCGTAACTCAGCGCTGGCTCTGCCGTCCTTGAGATCTCGGGGAGAGCCGGAGTCCGCCCGCCGCTGCCGCAGCAGCGCTACCGAGGAGCACTCCCGAGTGCACTGAGAGGAAACGGCACAATTTCACACCGCTTGGCTCCCGGCGCGGCGCGCGGACGGAGGCAGCGGCGGGTTACGGAGACTGCCGGCAGCGGAGGAGGAGGAGGAAGAGGAGGAGGAGGAAGAAGAAGAGGGAGAGGAGGAGGAGGAGGAGGAATTGCCGATAGCTCTGCGGCGCTGGTCCCGCCAGCAGGCCGGAGATTTGTTATCAGAGGCTGCGGCGGGGAGAGAGCGGCGCGCTGCGCACAGGGCAGCACTGTCCTCCGCAGTCCAAATAAAAAAGAGGGAAGAGAGAGAGTGAGAGAGAGAGAGAGAGAGAGAAAGAAATAAAAAAACAAATCCTCTCCCTCCTCCACCGAGATGGGCTCGTGCCAGTCCATGAGAGGCGGGTGAAAAAAAGGACCTTTCCCTTATGCCAGTGCAAAGCCAGGCATCCATCCACGGCGTGTGCTTGTGTGCTCGTGTTTTGCTGAGGTAGGCACGGCCAGAGCCTGGCAGAGGGTGAGGGGGCAGGAGCGGATCCTGTTTGTTGTCACCTATGGAGGTGGGTGCTGGCACGTATGGAGGTGGGTGTTGCCACCCATGGTGTTGGCACTGGTGGTGGTGGCGGAGAAAGGTGGTGTGAGCGTACACCACCACAACACTCAACCTCAACCACCCCATCCCAACCCCTACCACCCCCACAGATCCTACACACACACACACACACACACCCTCCGCTCCACTCCCCCCCTCCTACTCCTCCACCACCTCCTCCTCCTCCTCCTCCCTCCAGGCCGGTTGGCTCGGTTTCTGTGGCTCCACATGAAAGGGTGTGTTTGACTGGGGGAGAAGGCAGCTGGCGGCCGAGCACAAAAGCGCCCTTTCTGCCTCCCCCGGTCTCCCTTTCAGCTGGGCCCTTTATGGCCAGGGCTCCGGCCTGTTTGGGAATCAAATCTGTCACGCGGACAATGGGGAAGATGGAATCCGGTTGCCGTGGTTTTGGCGCCGAGAAATGCAAAAACTCCGGTCAAAGGAGTGGCGTGAGGGGAGAGACGGATTCAGAGCCCACTGGAGAAATGTTCCCAGCATGCACCTGTCTTCCAGCCCTGCTTCTTTGTGTTGTTGTTTTTTTTTTTTTTTATCCACCTTATAATAAACCGTCTGATTGAGTTTCTTTGTTCAGCCTTGAGCAATAGTTTCATGCCTAGTTGGACATCAATTACAGCATGCTTATTGATCTGCTGGCATTTTTTGAGAGTTAATGTAGGGTGCAGTTTGTTTTGTTTTACAAGTAAATGTAGTACGTGTTTGCACTCTTTTATGTTTTCAAAAGCAAAGACAGATGTCCACAACCTCAACTCATAGTTTTCATAGCGCACCAGTAGAGGACTCTCATCACACTATTGACATCAGTACTTTTTAAGGTATGATCACATGCATATATCAGCTATGAAAAGGCCAATGTGAAGAACCTCAGAAGCATCGCTACCACTCCTAGAATTCATTAAGTTCCTTCGAGCGAAATGAGATTCCTCCGACCGAATCGCTCTCTCAGAATAAGCCGCAGCCTGACCCTCTCCCCTTGACAACCATCATTACTACAGGCAGGCATCCATCTTCACCAGGCACAGCCTGACGGGGCCAGCGGGCCGACAGGAAGAGGAGAGAATGAGAAGTCAAAACATTACAACTCCAAGCAGCGGGCTTTATTTTGTCAGCTTTTCATTTTCAGGTGCTCGCTTCATGGTTGGATCTTTTAACGACTCAATTTGTTTGCCCTTTTGTTTGTCCTATTTTATTTGTGCATAGTGAGAAGAAGTATGGTTGCAGCCACAGGATGCTGCTGCTGCTGTGTGTGTGTGTGTGTGTGTGTGTGTGTGTGTGTGTGTGTGTGTGTGTGTGTGTGTGTGTGTGTGTGTGTGTGTGTGTGTGTGTGTGTGTGTGTGTGTGTGTGTGTGTGTGTGTGTGTGTGTGTGTGTGTGTGTGTGTGTGTGTGTGTGTGTGTGTGTGTGTGTGTATGTGTTTGTCTGTGGGTGGGTGGGGGATGTGTAAATGTTAGCCTGTTATTCAGTCACTGAGCCTAATTGTGGGCTTTGGTGTGACAAGTCACTTGTTTAAGTGTGAGAAGCTTTGGTGATTTAGCAGAGCATACACGCATGTATCTCTCAGATTGATTCACAGATCAATTGCGAGTGAGTAGTTTGTGTGTGTGTGAGAGAGAGGGGGAGAGAGTGTGTTTGTGTATTTTTGTGGAAGCATGTATGTTTGTGGCTCAGGTGCAGATGTCTTGATATCGTGTGTGTATGTGTGTCTATGTGCGCACGTGTGTGTTAAAGGCTCTTTTCTATGTGCCCATATTCCACTTACCCTCTATTTGCAGCTCCAGCGTTCATAACTCCAGCCATCTCCACCATCATTCTCTCTCTGCCTCTCTTTTCAATATCTCTGTGTATCACCCTTCAGTGTTTTCAGTCACACTGTGACTCTCTCCTCAGCCTTTCTGGCTGCTCCCCCCTCATCACCTAACCCCCCCCCTCCCCTTTCCCACCTGTCACACTCATTAGACTGCTCCACTTTGAGGAGAGAAATGTCACACATCAGGTGCATAGTTCCTGACCTTCAGTGTCTGCAGGTGGCTACCGTTCTCGTTCCTTTCTCGCCTCAGTGCAGAACTGTGAATACGAGACTATTATGCGAGGTTGGTTACTAAACCGAACGAAAGGGAGAGTCTTTTTTAAAATTATTTTATTTCATTATTACTCATCCCTCACATAGTCATTCTGAAGTCTAAGCTGTGACTGTGAGTGTGGCTTTTGTCACGTCAGGGTCTTTTCTTTATGCGAATTGAAGTGTAACGTTGCTCTTAATTCAGCTTGGTGTCATGGGTGTCAAGACTGGCTTTACAGTCAGCGGTGGCCTCACATGGTTTTTCTAAAGGTTTCAGAGGACAGTTAATGCACGAGAGGGCTCGTCTCGGTAATGAATAGCACGGCGCTATGTCCATCACCGGGCGGCGCTGGCAGGACAGTGGGGCTTGGCGAAATTCAACACGGCATGAAATGCAATCACCTGCCTTCTGTTATCACCTTTTAAAGCAATGTTCGTTGCAACAGTGCACCATTGAGTAGCCTAGTTCGTAACACTAAACCCCTCAAAGAAGGCTGAGTTAAAAACGCAGACTTTTGAATTATTGAGTCAGTGGAGTCGATGAATTATTGAGGCCTATGGGGTTGCATTTTAATCTGTTTGGAAGATTAGTATTGTGTGAAATTGACGTGGTGACGGGCAGACAGAGGGCCGGTGCGCGCCCAAAAAGCTCGAAGACACAAGCGGGGGCGACGGGGACGGGGACAGGCGAGTGTTACAAATCGATGATGTGACAGACGGAGGAGATAAAGTCGGCGGGCGGGCGGGCGGCTCCCGAAGCGCCGGTGCTTTTGCCGGCTGCTCCGGCTCAACCGGAGAGGCATTACATCAGTCTGTCACGAGACCCGGAGCGCCGGCTCAGTCTTTCCGCGGCCCCAGCGAGGCCAATTTAGCGCAGAGGGCCGGCAGCGGCTCGAGCGTGCAGTGCACGTCCGACTGTGCAGCCGTCTCCTCTGTAGCTGCCTTAGCGGGCCGCTTGGGACTTCCCTCTCGGCTCTCGGCGCTATGCATCACGCGCCCACCGTAGTGTCCCCGAGATGGCCGAGGATAGTGTCTCCCCCGCGTCGGCGAGTTTAGGAGCTGCTTACTGCGCCACCGGGCCGGCGTGGAGACAGTACCGGGCGAGGGGGTTTATGGGTGGTGAGAGACGGGCAGTAAAGGGGTCGGTCGGGAGGAGCGAGGGGAGGGGAGGGGAGGGGAGGGGAGGGGAGGGGAGGGGAGGGGAGGGGGTGCTTAGCGAGGGACAGCTGGTGGCTATTTGTCCTGTGGTTGCCAGGTCTGTGGAAGTTTCTGGGGAGAGATTAGTGGGTTATAAGTCCATCCCACAGGAGGGCTGATGGCAGTGCCAGGTCCTTGCGGAGGGTCAGGGGGTCTCCTCTGCCTCGCGGGGTGCCAAGAGCGGGGTTAGTGCACCCGTCAAAGCCCTCTCCTCCTCCCACTGCCCCAGGAGGTTTCTGATAGCAAACTTTGGCTATTACCTGTTATCTTTTCAGTCTTTTTTTGAACATTTTCCTTTGTACTTTAGACTGTTTGTCCTCCCTTCTCTCCCCCCCCCCCTCTCTCTCTCTGTTTCTCTCTCTTGCCCTCTCTTGTTCTTTTCCTCTCTCTCTTCTTCCATTTCTGCTTCCTGCTTCAGTTTTCTTTGGTGCCTGGCAGCAGCACTGTGTTGCATCTCTCATCCATCTGTTTCTCAGAGCCCCCCCCCCCCACACACACGCACTCCTCCCTCCCTTCCTTTCACACACACTCCACCCTTCCCTTTGCCATGCTTCAGCTGTCACACCCAGCACCACATGGCACTGGACTACAGCAGTGTACAGAACACTAACATTGCACCTCTCCTGTTGCAGTCAGCCCCTAGCCAAGCTTACTCCACCCTTGTGGACTGCACCAACATAAACCGCGAGGAGAGCATATGATAAGAGAGTACTGTACCAACCAACCCCTCTGGCCATTTTCTTTACACGACACGTCTCTTGTTGGGACGTAAGTGGACCGGCTAGCTGTGGCCGTTCCATAACCCTGTTGTGTTAGAGGGGTAATGAGAGTGGGCCGTGGAGCTGTGTGCTAAGTGCTGCTCGGAGTTTTGGGGGTGTGTTCGGCACGCTCGGCGCGTGGAGGGGAGAGCGGTCGGGGTGTTGGGGCTGGTTCGGCATGCCCAGCGTGTGGAGGGATGAGTGGATTAGGCTCGCCTCTCGTTTTGGGCTAAGCAGATTTCAGATCCTACTAATCTACCTTTTACAAGGGGAAAAAAACCCTCTACCGTGTCTGCACTTTGCACCGCAGGAAGTGCAACGGACTGATTGGATTGTGTTTTGGGTCAGATCTTCCTACTAGTGGAAGGACACTACTTTTGTCTCCCGTCTCCTCTCTTCTCTTCTCCTCTCCTCTCTTGCCTTATTTCTGTCCATCTCCTCTCTCTTCTTCTTCTCTCTCCCTCCAAATCCTCTCTCTCTCGCTCCCTCTCTCTCTCTCCCTCTGTGCATTATTTGTGAGAGTGTTATGTAACGGTACAGCTCAGGCAGTAGCTGGCAGAGTGACCCCTAGCTCAGCGTGACACTGGGCGGGTACGGACAGAGAGGGACTGGGAGGACAGCCGAGAAGGGGCGCGAACGGACGAGGCGCCCAGGTAATGGAGGCGATGCAATCTGCTGAGTGTTTGTTTTTTTCCCTCTCACACACAGCGCTGTCCCACAGCACAGCTCGCCGTCGTAATGCAGAGCCGTGACCCTCTCCGCCTGTGATGTTGTCTGTCGGTGTCTGCGGGTTATTTACCGGTGAACTCGACATCTCACATACAGTAGTGCCAAAGAAAGAGTGGCCGCTCCTTTCGAATGTCCATCGTTGCTTAGTGTGTGAGTGCACGTGCACTTATGGAAGTGTTGTATTGCATCAGAGTAGGCTAGGTTGTGTTTGGGTCGGCAAGCGAAGGCCAGGATTGGTATTGCATAGAGGTAACCTCTCCCCACAGTACCCCTGAGCAGAGATGAGGTAATGTGTTGCTTCATCTCAGGCGGCGCTTTGACTGCCCTATCTCCCCTTTTTTATGTCTCCCATCCCTTTCTCTCATGGAGTTGCTAATTAAAAGTGGCTGGATCCAATCTACCTTTGTAGTCGGATCACTTCAAAGAGACCTTCAGAGAGGAGGAGAAGGAGAAGCAAAACGCGGTCTGCGCGTCAAGCAGCCCTATGGATGGGGAGGGCATTTCATGGGGAGGGCGAAGAGAGGATGGTGGGGGTGGGGGGCAGCTGTAATGAGGTGTTTGGCCGGCACGTCTCCTAGAGACACACTACAGTCGCTCTCCTCCCCTCAATCACCCAGTGTGTCTTTTTAAGAGGGGCCTATTATACCATCCTTATGGAAGCACTCACAGAGGGCACTACAGTCCGAGAGTGGGGAGCAGAGGGCAGCCATAATGCAACAATAAACATGAGTAATTTGAATAAAGTGAGCAAGGAGTGCAGAGAAAGAGAGTGAGCGCGAAGAGGAGGGAACTCGAAGTTAGCATATAGATAGCGAATCACAGGGTTAGCGTAGCATTACTTTGGCCCATTTCCAGGAACGTTCTTAGCTGTCCGTGGAAATGTAATGTATGCGATTGATAATGTAGGCAGATACGCACACACAGTGTGCTTCTGCATGAATGTACCAACACATTCGGGATTTGCTCAAAAGAAGGAGGTAGTGACTAGATAGAGGTGGAGATTGAACAGGTATCTTTTTGAGAATGTTTGTTTGCTCTGATCTGATGTAACGTGCCAAAGCAACTGATTCACTGCCAAGTTGAAAACTCAATTACAGCCCCAATATGTCTCCAATATCCTGACCCTCTCAGACCTTAGACCGCCCATTTTTAATGATGCACACTCGGCAGAAACAGAACCTGGCTTGGGTCAGCCCTCTTATTCAGTAAACACACACGCAGAGATGCTTTTCATCAGGCTTCCTGTCATTGTTCCGCAAAATAGCACTTAGGGGCCTTGTGGGTCTTCTTACATAAAGTCCGTTCTCTTCTCTTCACTTCAGATCAGCAGAGAGATGGCAAAGTGGGATCCATGCTTTTTTTTTTGTATCTACTATCACTGACACTTCACACTGGCACGCTACAGTGAAACTTGTAGGTATAGGCCTACTCTTTCAACAGAATTCGAAATGAGATGGATGATCTCTAGGGACACCTTCTGATTATAGACCTGCGATTTCATTATCAATTTATAGCTCGTGGTACATTCATGACAGTTGAAAGGTCTGTCGCGCAGGCAAGAATAGTCTTGTATCACTTTCAAGTCAAATTTATTTATACAACTCATGCACAGCATGCGTAAAGATGTTTGGCCCTCTTGACAATGATTTCAGCTTCTAGTGCCATCCTCACGCTCTATTTGACAAGGTCTTATTACAGCGTTCTTTTTCGGTGCGCTGGTTGCCATGCTTGGTGACCCCCAAAGATATTGTTGATCACAATATATGCTGGCCTGGTTTAAAACAGTAGCGGCATAGTAATGGGAGTTTTCAAGCAATATCCAATTACCATATAACTTGTCGGGAGTCCATGAGGGGTCTCTATAAATATCTAAGCAGCATTCTCAAAGAGTTGCGTTAACGAGGAGATTCTTGGCAACAGCTCTCATCAAGAGTGCTCAGCGCGGTGGGATCTGGCATCCATTTTAAAAGTTAGCGAGCGCGAGTGGAAGGGCTTATGTAACGGCAATGTAGACATGTGTGCTGAGGCTCAGCTCATTCATGCTATTATTGATCCGTTTCCTTAGCACAGAGTCTTGGGGAATCAATGGGATGCGGCCGCTGCGGGGAGATTCAGAGGAGGTGGGGTTGTGCTTGGGTCGGGTCGGGTGGGGTGGGGTGGGGTGGGGTGTGCTGGGTGGATGCGATAGAGCCCCCTCTAGTGGTTGAGCGACAGGTCGACTTAAAGGCTCTCAGTGGATGTGACCCCCCCCCCCCTCCTCCATGTGTTGCTGAGTGATACAGTGATGGTGTCCTCCTCCTCCACCTCCTCGTCCTCTTCCTCCTCAGCTGTCTGCACCGACCCAAAATAATCCCAGCTGACACACTGTGTGACCATTTGCATCATAACTAGAGAGGGGAAAAAAGATGTGGCGCAGCCATCTAAACACATTGCTCATGAATATAATGTTGCTTGGACAGCGCAAGTGGGGTGTGATGAACGCACTTTTAAAAACCCTCTCTCTCTGTTTTCTTTGAAACAGTGGGTCGCCTACTCATCGAGTTCAGCTCCATGATGACGTTTGAGCGCGTGCAGAGGGAGAACCCCAACGTGACGGAGGGGGGCAAGTACACGCCGCCGGACTGCCGGGCCAAGCAGAGGGTGGCCATCATCATCCCCTTCCGCCACCGCGAGCACCACCTCAAGTACTGGCTCCACTACCTGCACCCCATCCTGCGCCGGCAGAAGATCGACTACGGCATCTACATCATCAACCAGGTCAGCCTCTCCTCTCCTCTCCTCTCCTCTTCTCTCCTCTCCT
This sequence comes from Sardina pilchardus, assembly GCF_963854185.1. Lineage (NCBI taxonomy): Eukaryota > Metazoa > Chordata > Actinopteri > Clupeiformes > Clupeidae > Sardina > Sardina pilchardus. The sequence goes on along the minus strand of NC_084995.1, from coordinate 40,409,507 downwards.
CTCCTCTTCTCTTCTCTTCTCTTCTCTCCACTCCTTTTCTCTCCTCTCCTCCTCTCTCCTCTTCTCTCCTCTCCTCTCCTCTCCTCTTCTTTCCTCTCCTCTCCTCTTCTCTCCTCCTCTCTCCTCCTCTCCTCTCCTCCTCCTCTCCTCTCCTCGAGTGCTCTGGCTGTTTACCTTCAGACTGTGCCACTCATGATTTGTCCAGACAGTTCAAGGCCACAATGTTCACACGGTTTCATTATGCAGGCGCGGGAAAGAAAAGTTCTGTCCCCCCCCCCCCCCCCCCCTCGTCCTCCATCATGGTGAAAAACGGCGTGCTTTTAAAGCTTTTAGTGGTCTGTTCTTTGCCGGGCCTTTGAGTGGCAGCTCTTTCATAGAGCTGTAGAGAGAGCAGAGTGGATGAACAGGGCCGACTCCATGTGAAGGTAAACTGGACTGGCCAGCTTTTCACACCTCTCTGCTTCATGTTCGCTGACAGAGCGAAAGAGTGAATTAAGGATGTGCCGCTTTTCTCACTGGATAGAAAGAGAAAAGTGGTGGTTGTGGTGGTGGTTGCTGGCTGGGTGAACTATCTCACGTATTTGACTTCATTTGATGTGAGTATTGCACTCAGGGGTCAGACACACAGACACATAACTGAACAAATGCACATTTTTTTGTTTTCTTGTGTCTGGTATACTCTGAGAGAAGTGGTCATTTGAGTACACGGGGGGCATCCAGATACAGCTCATTGCTTACCCACATGGCTGACTGAAGTGCATAAATCCAGAGCCACGGACATCATTATGAGAGAGAGTGAGTCAGAGAGAGGGGAAGAGGGAGAGAGAGAAGAAAAAGGGAGACAGAGAAACAGAAGAAGAGAGAGAAAAAGGGAGACTCCCACTCAGTCATTAGCATTGCAATTCCCGTGTGCTCCACCACAAGTCTCAGCCTGATTTTTCTGCATGCGTAGCAAGTGATGGCTTTCTCTCCTCCACTTGATTCTCTTCCCTTTTTCTCATCTCTCCTCCTCTCACACTCACTCTCTCCCGTTCTCTCTCTTTTTTTTGTCTTGATCATCAGTTTTCCCCTTACCCTGGCGAAAGCTATGCCATTAAGGCCTCTTTTAGACTCCATGGTCCGCAGTGCAGGACAAAAAAAAAGGCCCTTTTCTTCACGGCCTTGTGTTTGTGATCCTTTAACGAAGTGTCTCCGGCGTATGCCAGGAAAGAGAATGCGGAATGTGGAATCGCGCGCGCGCTCTTGTTTGTGCTGTCAACGGCCGCTGTTGCAGAACGGGAACCGTGCTGAATATTCAGTTGGCGTTATGGGCTCGCTGCTCAGCTCAGATGCGAGTATATTATCGGCGGTGACAAAGCGAAGAACCCCACCGCGTGGTTTTCTAGCTTTCACGCTCGAGTCGCTTCAGGACAATGTTGTGTTTTGATTCCTTTTCTGTTTTAATTAAAGCCGTTTGACTAATTTGCTCAGAAATGCTCTTCCAGGTTTCAGCAATCTTTCTGCCTCTGTGTTGTACAGAACCTTTATTTTTTTCAAAGTGTTTTCTCAGTTACAGCTTTCAGTGAGGTTTGGGGACTAAAAGAAACAAACACCGGGTTTCTCCCAAGCACACCACCCTAGAAACAACCCATTTTCATTACCCAGATGGCACAGAGCATACATTATTGATACAGTATGCCCCCTGCTTGTAGTCTTTTGGCCTGGAGGACTAGGTGGTAACTCAAGGTGAGTGGGTCTGGATCTGAGAGGCTCCACACAGCGACCCTACAAACCTGAACACATCTCAAACACAAACACATTTCCACTCCACGCCAACTCTGCTGCTAGATTTGTAAGACCAAGAAGAGGGAGCATTCACTGCTGTGCTCGCTGAACTGCACTGGCTCCCTGTTTCCTATAGAATTGATTTTTACCGTTCTGCTAATTACTTACAAAGCTCTACATGGCATGGCACCTTCATATATCTCTGAGCTTTTAATATTTTATCAACCGCTGGTCGCACTATTTCTAGTACCACAGTTATCTGGAGACTTAGTCAGGATGGTGTTCAATCAGGAAACAGGCTTTATTCTTTCAATGATGTGCATCGAGGGAGAGACGTGAGTTCACCAAAGGTGTTTGGGTGTAATTCACCCGTATCTCTAACTAAACAGGGAAATAACCTATATTTAAGTATGTTACAACCTGGATGGGGCTGGGGAGGGGGATGAACTCCCGCTCTGTATGAATATGGAACAGATGTACAGGGGTGGTCCCAGGGGTAGTCTCAGGGACCGGTCTTCCCGGAGGGTCATTAATTAGAACAACCCTGCCTTGTACCTGGCCAAATGTTATGCTAATAAAGTAGTGTCTGAGTACTTGGGGCAGTTACTACACTACTCAATGACAAAGGTACGCTGTACAAGCCATCCATTCCTGCACATCCAGTACAGACAAAGAGGCACTAGAGGAACTAGTAGAGGTGCCTAGAAAGTCATGCTGGATCTAAATCTACAGAATATACATGCCAGAGATACAAATGGGTACAGAATCGTGAATGAACATGAGAAATACACAGAGTGTACGTTTACCGGAAGGATTCTGATTCATAATTCTTCCGCCAAAGGAACCTTAGATATTCCGATGCTAATATTTTAATTGTGCCCAAAGTGCTCCACAAGCAAAGCGGAGAAGCTGCTTTTATCCGTTATCCACTCCAGCTATGGAACACACTGCCTCTGTACAGGCAAATACTGTAAACATCTTTTAAAGAGACCTGAAAACATGCTTTTAGGGAACACATGTTTATCTTGCATTTCTTCACATAATTATACATCCTACCGTTGCTATTTACAAGGTTTTCATATTTTATATTGTATTGTGTGGTATCTCCTTATACCATCTGGAGAATTCTCATTTTTTTTTATTATTGTATTGAATGCTCCAAGTGGAGAGCACTTGAGCTGCATCTGATGTTTGAAAGGTGCTATTATTATTATATATTTTTTAAAATGTATTTGTTATTATTATTCCCCTCCTCTCCTGCTTGCTTGAATGAAGGTTAGGAAGCACTTTTCTGCGTCAGGCTCATTGGAGTGTAAAATGATTTCTAGCCTTGTTACTCTAAATGGAGTCAGTTGTGTTGGTGGTGGTGGATGGGGGTTGTTTCTCAGCGTGTGATCGTTTTCCGTGCTCTTGGCTGGGGATCAGGATGGAAGCTCCTCGGGGGGCGCTCACCCACCCCTGACCTTCAGTACTACAGTACGCTACGCTTTACAGTACACTCACATGCTAGCAGTGGAGGCTAGCTTGAGTCAAGCTTGAATAGGGTGCTTGCAGGCTCTCCTCCAGGCTTAGTAAAAAGCAGAAGAGTGTGTGTGTGTGTGTTTGTGTGTTTGTGTGTGTATGTTTGTGCGTTTGTGTTTGTGCGTGTGTGTTTGTGTGTGTGATTGTGTGTGTGATCGTCTGTGCGACTGTGTGCCTGTCTGTGTGTGTGACTATGTACCTGTGTGTGTGTGTGTGTGTGTGTGTGTGTGTGTGTGTGTGTGTGTGTGTGTTTGTGTCTCTCTTTAAAACCCTATTTGGTCTGCTGGCCAGAGGATTGGTTTGTGAGGCACACTGGTTGGACAATCAGGGATGATGTCTTGTGCTGCTCGATACACAGGAGACCAATTTAGATGAAGGAGCTTGAAAGAGATAGCGCGCCAGCAGAATGCATTCGAGAGATATCTCGCCCCAATCAGAGTCTTTTTTTGGGAGGGGGAGAGGGAGTGAGTCGATGAGAGAATAAAGAGAAAAAAGCGACACAGACAACAGTGTGCCAATCTCTGATCGCAATCAGAGAAAAAATCTCCAAAGAAAAGCCTGGGCCTCTGCTGAAGGCAAGGTAAGTAGAGAAACCCGTTTTATCCCCATTCAAGTCCAGGTTCACGCAAGGACTCTTCTTCCATTAAAGGACTTGTTTGTCACACACTTCCATGGGGTAGCATGGGAGTAATGTGCCCAATTCCAGAAACAGGGTGATAGCACCTCTCATTTTTGAGTGGTGCAGTCATTGTCCCGCCCCAGATCAATCCCCATCCTCTTCGCTGTACTGTTGCCATGGTGTAGAATAAAGCTTTCCTTATCTCCAGGCAGATTTTGCATTGTCTGTGCCCGCTGCTGTAATGAATTGAGCGGTGGAACAAGGGGGGGGACGGTCTCCTCTAATTCATTCATCCAGGGTTGGTGGTGGCGGCGGCGGCTGCGCTGAACAGATGGCTGCCGCTGTGTCCACTGGCGTGGCGGGACTAATAGGGGTTGTGCTGCAGTGGTGCGGCAAGGTGGCAGCCAGCCGGACTCTGCCAGTGTCTCTCCCGTCGTCGCATCCGTGCCCCTGGACTGACTTGCTTGGTCCCTGGCTCGCCGCATTGGGCACACCCGGCGCCCTGGTAAGGGCATGCCAGGATCACCATCGGCCACACAGGTGTGTGGGCACACACACACACACACACACACACACAAGCCTCCTGTCGGCAGTCCGACCTGACCGCTTGTCAGCATCTTGCTGGCGGAGAGTTTGGTCTTCACTCTCCCCGTTTGCATAAGATGAAAGGGCAGCTTGTTTACTGGAAGTCTACCAAGACAGGTAGGGCAGCCACACGCCTCAATTAGTGAGCGTTGCGTAACGGAATAATTGCTGCGTGCTGTCCTGTGTTGGCATTTTGTAACCTCACTGCTTTGCATACACCTCCAGTAAGGTCTTGAATGTGCTACCTAGTAATGAGGTGCCAGTCGTATCTGCTGTCGCATTATGACGCATGTGGATGACCGTGTGCCCCATGTTTTACCCCCCCGTTGACCGTTTTACCCCACGGTGACCGTCACATCCCCTGGCAACACATTTCAAGAATCCTCACTACGGGTCGCCCGAAAGGCGGCTTTTATGGGTCATCATTAGCTTGTTTGGAGACATCTAGTTAGGAGCTCCACACGCAGAGTTTGGATGTGCGGACCAAGCCTGGTGAGTCCTAGTATGTGCAGGGGCAGTTGGTGCGACAGTCCTAGCATGTGCAGGGGCAGTTGGTGCGACAGTCCTGGTATGTGCAGGGGCAGTTGGTGTGACAGTCTTAGCATGTGCAGGGGCAGTTGGTGCCACAGTCCTAGCATGTGCAGGGGCAGTTGGTGTGACAGTCCTACAGTAGCATGTGCAAGGGGCAGTTGGTGCAACAGTCCTAGCATGTACAGGGGCAGTTGGTGCGACAGTCCTAGCATGTGCAGGGGCAGTTGGAGAGCAGTGGATCCTCTATGCAGCGCTTCACTCTGATTGGATGCTCAGCTGCTTTAGATGAGGCGCTGGCAGACTTCATGGAAGCGCTCGCTGGTCCAGCGATAGCCGCTGTGTTTGTTTGGGATTTGCAACGCAGCTCTCCAGACGCTGTTGACCCCTGAACTTCCATGAAAGCCATGAAAGCATTTGCTCTTCCTCTCTCGTGTGAGAGGATTTCTCCCCCTGCCCCCCCCCAAAAAAAACCCATTTCTCTCTGTTTGGTGGGGTTTTGGGAGTTGAGTTTTGGGAGTTGGTCTGGGGCCGGTCAGCGCTTTGTGTGTCGCTGCGAGAGGAGCGAGCTGGCCATTTGTCACAGCCTCGCGCTGCTGTCGCTCCGGTCTCGCCGGGGCTCTCCGCGCGCCCCCGACAGATTGCCAGAATGCGAGAAATATGGAGCAACAGATCGCCGCTAACGGGAGCTGAGTGTGGTGGCGGCGGTGACGACAATGCTGCTGTTGTGCCACTGTCGCTCTTAATGAGATTAGCTGGATTTGGGCGCTTCCCTGGCGAAAGGGATGGCAAATCCCGGAGGACGCGGACAGGCGAATCACTCAGTGCAACGACACGGACAGTGCCATGTCTAATCTGCCTCTGATTGCGGTCCAACACACACACACACACACACACACACACACACAGAGAGCCCCAAGCTACCCCCACTCTCACCACACACACACACACACCGAGTCATTGCTGTTCCTCTCGCTGGATTACATCTGCAGAAGCTTCAGGTCATTGGTGTCATGAGCATTGCTTGTCTGCAGATGATCAGTCTAGTTTCATTCTGAGCATTGTTTTTTTTTCCACCCATGTGAGAAAGAGATGGAGGTGTCGAGTCAGACGCCTCTCAATGAGTCTCATTCACAATGGCCACTTAAACAGAGAGATGACACAGCCAAACTAAAAAAAACTGTTCCAGTTTGTGATTCCAAAATATGCGTGATTAACCACATAGTCAATTGACACAAGCCTCAACACATGCAAATGTAGGGCCTCTTATCCTCTCAGATATTGTTAGTGCCCCACATTGTCATGGTTTTATACTGTAGGTCTCTCGGTGACTAAGAGTCTTTTAATAATTTGATTATTTCTGTCAGGTTGATTTTTCCAAACACTGATTTGACCTATTTAAAGGAAATTATTTTCATATAACTGCCATCTTAGTTTGCCCTTTGTGATTGGTATTTAAAAAGTTCACTCCTTTATATAAGAAAGACTTGATTGATTGGGAGCGGCCCATTTCTCTGTTTGGAAAAGATGTCAACTGACCTTATCATGGGCGCTGGTAATTACCTTCTCAGGGCACAAGTCTGCCTGCACATTACACGCTTTAAATGAAGCAGATGCAGCGTGAGAGGGGAACGGTGTGGTCGCTGGACATCCTTTCTCTGGAGGCCATTAGAGGGTGGTGGAGGGTGTGTGTGTGTGTGTGTGTGTGTGTGTGTGTGTGTGTGTGTGTGTGTGTGTGTGTGTGTGTGTGTGTGTGTGTGTGTGTGTGTGTGTGTGTGTGTGTGTGTGTGTGTGTGTGTGTGTGTGTGTGTGTGTGTGTGTGTGTGTGTGTGTGTGTGTGTGTGTGTGTGTGTGTGTGTAAAGGGGTGGATAGGGCATCACTGGAGATGCATAATGTTACCACTGAGAAGTATGTACTAAACCCACTCACCCACCCCACGGGTCACCCTCTAGGAGTGTTTCACCCTGCCATCTGGTGGGCATGGAGTGGTCTGGAGCAGCCGCCCCTCTGTTCCTCTCTTTTCATCTCTCTCTCTTTCCCTCTCTTTTATTCTAGCTTGCGGGCTCTCTATCCCTCTGTCTCTCACTCTCCAGACCATGGGCCTATTAGATCTAGGGTGCTAAGTGCTGCTGAGATAGCAGCTGCTTTTGCTGCAATGAAAAATTAATAAAGGAGCTAAATGACAACATTCCCTCCCCCTCTACCTTTTTCTCTCCCTCACTCCCTCTCTCTCTCGCTCTCCCTCGCTCTTTCACACACACAGACAGACACACACACACACACACACACACACACACACACACACACACACACACACGCTCTCTCCTTTCTCTGTCTTTCCCCGTTCTCTGGTATCTACTATATATGTTTATCTGGGAAACGACCTTGCCCTCCGAAAGTGTCGGTAGATGCATGAAAACAACTCCCTGCGCAAGATCAGAGCGGATCACAATTGAAGTGGTGACACAAAAGAAAGGTGAGATCTGAGTGCGTGAACCCAGAATATATAAATAAGCCTCCTGGTGTGTGTCTGCAAGTAATGGAACTCAGTCAGACATCGGTACTGACACACAAGCACACACTCACACACATACATACACACACCATACACATACACCCACTTACTTTGTGCTAGGGAAGGGGACCGTTTCAAAGGTGGCTATTTTGGGACTGCTGTCAGAAATGATGGAGATTTCCGTGTGCTTAGATTAATGGCTCGCTTTGGAGGTGACCACACTGACCGTCAAGTTTCAGAGGTAATGATTTGGGTTTCAAATGTTGCCAGTCTGAGGTTGAGGGGATGATATCATGCTGTGGAACTAGCTGTCCCCTTAATATGATTTATAGTTTTTTGGCATCCATTTAGATTTTGATTGAGACTTTGAACATGCAAGGCTTCATAGCTGCGCATATGTCAGTGTTGCCTCCAGTTCAACTCTCCCCCAATTGTTTTCCTTATTTTTCACCGCCTTTGACATTCAAAGTCATCTTTCCCAAATAATCCCTGTGCAAGCCCGGGCTTCACAGCTGTTGCGTAAGAGAGCTGTCCTCAGTTCAAAGGTCAGAGTGTGCTGGCATTTCACACAAAGCCCTTTGTTGCCGGTGTCACCCTGGCAGCTGGAGTGAGCATCCTTCCCACCGACACCAGCCAAAAAGGAAGCTAGAAAAACAGTGCCCACAATAAGACAATGATCCACGCCCCCCCTCCCCTCTTCTTTACATGCATATTCAGTCCATGTGGTTGTTAATATTAATTTCACTGAGTTCTCATGGTGTTCTTCCGTGGTGGTTTGATCTTGTCAGGCTTAGTGTCGTAGTGTGTGACGGCCAGTGATTGCGTGTTGTTGCTGCCTGGGGTTCTTGTGTGATGCCAAGGTTTTTATTTAATTCGCTTCGGTAATAAGCTTTCCAAACCGTTGCTGCTTTCGTCCCTCACTCCCTCGCTCCCTCCCTCTTTCCCTCTTTCCCTCCATCCCTCCTTTCCTCTCCTCCCTTTTCATTGCTTTGTGTTGCATTAGACGAATTCCCCTAGCCGTGCTTCTCCATTAAGGTGCTTATTAATGAAACTGAGGCGGAGAGACAATGGCACAATACGGAGCCGGAGCGCTGCTGTGATCGTCCCCCTCGGAGCTGAGCGGGGCAGGCCTGCGAAGAGCAGGAGGGGGTGGGGGGGTTTGGGGGGGTGGAGACGAGCGAACACGGCAGCACACCGCTGCTGCTTCTGCTGCCTCTGCTGCCGCTGTTGAAACAGCCCTGCTGAGCCGGCATCCCGCCGCTGGCGCCGCGCAGAGGTGTGTTCAGACGGGATGCCGTGGCAAATGGATATTCAATCAGAGAGCTCCGCGGCGAGGTCCTCTGGGCTGTGCATTGAGGTCACGCGTCTCCAAAAAAAACAAAACAGAAAACTGATTCGTGCCTGAGAGGCTTTTTTTTTTTTTTTTTCTCGAGCTGCCCGTGAAGAGAGTATACAGCTTAGCGTGTATACGGCTGTGCTTTCTGGGTTTTTTGTTTTTTTTTCCGCTGTGCAGGCTGTTCGCGTTGGTGTTGGAGGAGCACAGCGATAATTGCTGTAGTAGTGATCAGCAATTAAGTTCATTTTGCAATTCTGATTTTTTTCCTAGTTTGCTTTTTTTTTTTGCCTTTGGAGGACGCTTGCTATTGAGGGTAAGGCATTAGTAAGGAATCCCACCGAGAGTATAGTGTACAAAAACCTTCTCCCCTCCTAAGCTCTGAAAAGCCCAGCTGTCAATAAGGCCTTCATGTGCATCTCTTTCTCAGGAAACATAATTCATAGTATTGATTTGGCCGGTATCAGACAGTGGTTCCCCCATGGCCTCTCTACTAGATATGGGATCAAGCTATGGCTGGCTGCTCATGCAAAATTGAACAGACAAACAAAAATGGCTTGTCAAGAGTCTGGTTAAGAGAGAAGGACCGGTCTCCCTGTTTTTTTGTTTGTTTTGTTTTGTTGTTGTTTGGCCTTGCTTTTCAGTGGAAAGGCTTTATAGCACACTAGCTGGGTGCCTTGAGTTTGATAATGCCCTCACCCATCAACAGATACTGGGCAATGATTGCTATCTATACCTTCTCAGAGGAAAATCTCTGATGTGTGTGTTTTTAGCATAAGATACTATTTCTTGTTTGCAGTAAGCTCTCCTTGATATACAGACTATGACTTATAGTATATTACAATTCTAAAGGTACACAGGCCTCACCGCAGAAACCAACATGCTCTCTGTCTCACTAAAGGGCAATGATGGTGCTGTGAGCATCCAATCAAAAGTGACACTGCACATGAGGGGAGACGTTTTGGCTTGCACCTGGACTATGCTGATTCCAAAGACACGGGCTTCTTTGCTGATACAATGATGCAGGGATGTGGGGTTGTGAGCGTCAGCAGAAATTCCAGTCTGCTTCGCACACACAGCCAGACGGCACAGTTCAAGCCTGACCATGCAACGGGCTGTCCTTCAAACAAGAGAGCGAGAGAGGGGGACCGAGAGAGATTTTTCTCATCGTAAGCATGTCTGCTGAGGCTGATTGGGCAGCCCTTATTATCCGTAGAAGCACAATGGATGGGAATATTCATCTTGTGCCGCCCCCCCTCGACACATGCTCTTGACTATGTGATTTTATTACTCTTCTACCGGTCACGCTGTATCAACAATATTAGCCACTGATTCGAAACTATGAAGTTACTACTGTACATATAGTTGTTATTGCATTGTAAGGTGTTATCTGTAGTTAGTTTGTAGGGTTGTTTGTTGTGTACAGTACTTACAGTGGGCTGCTATGGTTTGCTGTACCAGCAGTCAACCAATGACAAAATGAGTGTTGTATATCCTCTTAAAACATACTGTAACTGATCTATTTTTAAATCACAGTCTAAGGACTTTTTTTTATGTTGTTGTGTTTTAGTGTTTGTTGTAATTGCTTGTTGTGCTGACCTGCCTCCGTGTTGTCAGGCTGCCAGGCCGCTTTTATTTAGCATTTCCCACTGGTGATAATCAGGCCCTCATCAATCGCTGAATTCAAAGTCACTATCAATAATGAAAGGCCCAGATACAGGCTTTGGATGTTATGACTAGATCAAAGGGAAGAATCTAGCATTGAGATGCCATAACCATGCTCCTGTACATTTGTACATTGGTATTCACAACCACTGACTTGGCAGTCTATCCAAACAGCATCTAATACGATTCCACCCGTCTCTGAAGAATAACTGCCACACCTCTGTTTGTCCGGATGGTATTTGTCCATGCCAAAGAAATTGCCACAGAATGAAGTTTTCCCAGCCTCTTGCCCCCGAGACAAATAATGATGTTCACCATGTTGTGGTTGCTGCTGGGAGGTTATGTCCGTGGATCCTAGGAGGAACTATCGGCCCTTGCTGCTCATTGCATTTCTAATTTGTAATTCACTTATTTTTGGATTGAAATGCAGAAGGGGTCCAAGAATCACTAATTGTACTTCATGAAAGGCTAATTTGTTAATTGCATGACCTGTTCGGCCCTATCTGCTAGTGGAAGGAATGTTTTGACACCCATGCATAAGCAAAGAGCACCAATGCTTCATTGCATATGATGAAGATGCTATTAAAACAGCCTAGTATGCTTGTGCACTGGACATTGCAGTAATGTTACAGACAATTTAAAGATGAAATACAGTGCATGATAATAACGAATCTATAGCTGTGCATTAAGCTGTGCACTGTGCCTAGCAGAATTAATGGTTCAATGGATTTAACTTACTCAACCTACAGTATCTGCTCAGGCAGACTACAGATAACTGCTAAAAGCATGGAGCTGAGAAAGAAGATTTTCGTCATAATGCCTGACCTTTAAAGCAGGGCAAAATTGAGGTCAAGTTCTGTGGCATTTTAATTATTCCTTCAGCTGTGTCAGATTAACTTTAAATGTCTCTGAAATGTGTATAAGGATTTCTTCAGAAGGGGCGTGTTATTTTCACTTATGAAAAACAGGCCGCCTTGTAAAATCAATATTGATGCAGAACAGCAGTGTCCAAGTTGCCCCCCCCCTTCCAGCAATTGTCTCGAGCGTGTTATTTCGGCATTTGCAATTTTATTAAAGCAAATATGTCATCCCTTATACAACATTTAAAGCACGCACACTCCACCTCCAAAGAAATAGCTGCTTTACATGAAAATGTATTTTATCCACCAGCTCTCTTTGAAGTGGAGCCTTGATGTTGACACTTTCCTGTATCGGCATAGTCATTTTCCTGCTTTGGCAGAGACTGAAATATTAGCGCTCGTACAAGGCTGAAATTGCCGGGTGAAATATCTCAAATCAGCGTTTGCCGTGTGTGTCCTCTACCTTCTACCTTCAAGCCGCTTAAAAGAGGGATACGTTTCCCACCCGACCCGATGGAGTCTCCACCTGACTCTCTCCCCGATCCCGATTTCGATTCCCGACACCTAAGACCCGTCCTGGTGGAGCTTAGAGGCAGCTCTGCTGTGGGAGTCTGCCTGCACCTACGCCTCCTCGTGGGCATCGTTAATGCTCTGATTGGTGTAATTCTTCAGGATGTAAACGGAGAGGAGCGAGTGGGCCAGATGTTTGGAGACAGATCATCGTATCACATCAAGCCTTCGCCATCCTGCCTCGGGTGCCTCTGGGCCCGCGCTGCCACTTTGCGCAACCATAACAGTCTCGTACGGAGAAGGGCTGGTGTAGGGACTTTCGACAGGCTTGGCAGGAAATGGATTTTTTTTTCTTTTCTCTTCTCAGAAAATAGATGTAGCTTTTAGCGAGAAGGCAGGAGGTCTTGCCACCAGCGCTGTGAGGGGCTCCATCTCCACCATGGTGGGTTGGCGGTTATGGTAGGTCTACTTCCCAGGTCTGAGCTCATGGCTTGTGGCGCTTGGTGTTGTGAAGCTTTTACTCAGAGTGGTTGTATATATTTGTTTTTCCCTGACATGGCGGTGGCTTCACGTGGTTGAAGGGCCCACTGGGAAGAGCTCAGGGCCTGGAGCATGGTGTGCTCATCTCTTCTTTCTCCCTCTCTTCTCTCTCTGTTTCTCTCCCTCTACCTCCCCCCATTTTCACTCGCTCACCCACTCGTTCCCTGTCTCTATGTATACCCACATGAACTTCCACAGGGTGTAGATCGCAAGGTTACCTGCATTAGACGAGCAATAGTGCTAAACACACACACACACACACACACACACACACACACACACACGCACTCAAGTGGAGCGGAGATGTCAGCGTTGTGAAACAACCGTATGGGGTGGCAGGAGTGCCCCAGTGGAGGGGCACTGGCGGGACAAGGTCAGCCATGCGGAGAGAGCCGAGATGACACGCCGACCACCGCCGGCCGCCGCAAATCAGACAGCGGAGTACTCCGGACACGCCGCCGGGCAGCATTAGCGCTACGCTGACCCGGACCCTGCCGAGCGAAGCACTCACTTTCAGCCTTACTGCTGAAAAATGGAGCCTACTGTATTCACCTAATTCCTGAAACCTACTTCCGTTACGGTTTTCATCCTCCGTCCATTCTGTTTACATATAACTTAGTGTAGCCTCAGCAGGCCATCTTGAATATTCTTCAACTTATATTACTTTACTTTTTACATTATATATTGACAATTCTACACTTAAAATGGATATTCTATATAAGTTTACTTTTTTGACATGGCTTAGGATGCGTCTGGCACTGTCTTAGTCAGACTACCATCATATGAAACCATAAAGTCACTACAACGCAGCTTTGTGCGGAAATAGAAAACTGGACTCTGAACACTGAAGTGTCCTGACGATGTCCACTGTAGGCTCATGGATAAGGGACGGCTTGCTATGCTGCTGGACATTGACCTTTTTTGTGACATGTTTGATGCACATGGCATTTCAGGAAACCATGCATTTGTCATGCTGTCAGAGCCTTTTAACAGATTGACGCCTCAGGTCTTAGCTGACTGGACTGCTTGAAAAAACACTATCAGACTTATTGTGCAGTTTTCCTTTTTCATATACACGCATACGGCGCAGTGGTGCTGCAGCAAGGTCCTCCATCTCCGGCTGTAGCCTGCGTGGTGTTAGTCCTCCATCTCCAAGGGTGTACACAGCTTCTTCTCCATTAGCTCCATGTCCTGTGAATTGCTCAGTCATGTACTGCAATTGTTTCTCAGCATGTACGGTGGGGGCAACACATGTAAATGGCTCGCTACTTATGATGCAGAGGAGAGGGGTTGTGAACAGAATGTATGAATGAGCCTTTTAGTCCCTCGGCGCGCAGTCTTTTAAACTATTATGCCAGGCGTGACTTTTAAAGCCTAAGTCTTGCCTCATAACTCACTCCGAAATAACAGGCCGAGGTGACATTTCCCCGCCTAATGACCAAGTCGTCTCTGGCGATAGGGCCAACGTCTCGGGCGCCACGCTGCGAGCCACAGTTAGCGTGTGAGTAAAGGAACGCCGCTAACGTCCCAATACATCACCCCTCTACACCGCGCTGTCATAAGAGCACTACATTTTCTCGAATCCGGTGATTTATGAGGGCTTTTTTTTTTTGCGGTAAAACTCTTATCTGAATCCCCCCACTAGCTGATAGGCTTGTGTGTATTAATCAACAGCCAATGACGGAGGCCCTGCGCAGCCTGCCAGACAAATGATGCCAGGGCAGATTAGCGCGACCAGGCCAGGTTTTATTTAATTAACCGTGATTGGGATTAATTTCACATCAGCTCACTCACACGGATGGCATGAAAGGAAGCCATCGGCATGTTTCATTCAGTTTGATTTGGGCTTTGAAGGAGAAAAAAAATCTAATTTGTATTTGTTGTAATTATGTTGTGTAGCTTTATCTAATTCATTACTCCTTGCTGAAAGAGTTGCTAAAGAGAAACTTTATCGCAGAGCCTCTGTGAAACATGAACATTCCATAATGATTGTCTTCCAGCAGCTTGGTGTATTATATCCCATAATAGTCAAATCATCGCGCATATGGTGGATTGTTTTCCCATTATAATGTAATGTGCTCCTTCAAACTTAATGTATCACATAAAAGTTACAGGCCTCCCGTGCCACACTCTCAAATGGATTTCCATCTCTTTAGCCTTGGATTTATTCACTTTCCCTTTTTTTCCCCCTCCGTGACAGGATCAGAGGGGAACGACTCTCTCTTGCCCTGTGCCAGCCAGAGAGAATGGCTAGCCTCTTGCTAAATGAGATCTCACCCACTGCAGTGACTTTTATCTCCGTGGCAGCCAGCCTGAATGCTGAGGGACACAATGTGTTAGCGCGGCGGAGGCGGCGGCGCGGTGTAGCACTCTGCGCTAATGTGACATGCCTCCTACTTTATCACCCGCGTCCAGTGGCGGGACAAAGGGAGGGGGGGGGGGGGGGGGGGTGGAGAACAACGAACAACCTGAAACATATCCTTTCGCAGTTCGATATGATTCATTGTTTTCCCGGCGTTGGTCGGCCGAGCAGCCACGTGAGACGCTCGCAGCTGTCCGGAAACTCGGGAAGGATGATTTAAAAAGCGGAGCTCGTGCTCGTGAGATGTGGAGGGGGGACTCCTGGGCAGACAGGACAACATTACAATGATATTAACTTGCCTCGTCCTTGTCATGCTACGCTCAAGCCAGAGACCATTTACCAGACAGATGAGACCAACTTCAGGGCTCCTCTTCTCCAGCCCCATCTGGTTGTGGAGGGATGGGTGGGTGGAATAGGTGGTGACCATGGCAGTGTGTGCAAAAATCCCCCTATTAGCAGCCTCTGGGAGACTGTTCTGGAGGGCTGCTTAACAGTGCGAGCGTTAACACTGTGCTTTTTGACATCATCAATTACTGAAGGTGTACAAGCTACATATTTTGTACATATTATCTGCCTTCTTGTGCAGTAAATGCTTCCCTTGTGGTTAGTTAATTGACCATTTTTTCATTGAATTTGCAGAATAGGAGGTCTGTCGTTATATGTGTTATTGGGATAACAATAGCTTGTGTATCCTGCGATATGGGATATGTTTGTTATATTGCACAGTCCTGTGTACTCTTCAGCAGTCCATTCGTCGCTCCTCAGGTCTTAATTTGACCCGGTGGCCATGGACACGGCATGACTCAGCCTGCCCACTCAGAGGGCTCTGTCTGCTTAATGTGTCTCCCTCCTCTCTCAGGCCATTATCACAGGGGAACCTGTGTTAATAACGTCTGGTGCTAGGCAGATACGGAGCGTGCTCTAGGTGCAACCTCTCTTTCTCTTTCTCTCTCTCTCTCTCTCTCTTGTCTCTTTCTCCCTCTGTTTCTATATTCCTCATGTCTCTCTCCCTCTGTTTCTCTCTCTCCCTCAGTTTCTCTCTCCCTCGTATCTCTTTCCCTCTGTCTCTCTTTCCCTCATGTCTCTCTCTCCCTCTGTTTCTCTGTCCCTCATGTATCTCTTTTGCTCTGTCTCTCTCTCCCTCATGTCTCTCTCTCCCTCTGTTTTTCTCTCCCTCTGTTTCTTTCTCCCTCATGTCTCTCCCTCTGTTTCTCTCTCTCCCTCATGTTTCTCTCTCCCTCAGTTTCTCTCTCCCTCATGTCTCTCCCTCTGTTTCTCTCTCTCCCTCATGTTTCTCTCTCCCTCAGTTTCTCTCTCTCCCTCTGTTTCTCTCTCCCTGTTTCTCTCTCTCCCTCTCCATGCTGGCTCATCTCAAGTGAGAGTGAGCCTGAGTCATATGTGAGGTGGCACTCCCCACCTGCTCGTCGGGGGCGGAGGAGCTGTCCATCATCCTGGGCCGACTGACGGGCACGGGCAGTCACAGCGACCGGGGTCATGGATGCCCATGTACTGGTCCCAGTGAGTTGATTGGCAGTTGGCAAGGGGCGAGATGACAGACGAGATCAGAATCAAACTTCCTCCAAGGCAGCTCTGACCTATCCTGTCATATCAGTCCAGCGTCCAGTGGAACATGTTTATCCCGGGAAAATGCATTTATCACGTAAACAGCACTGGGGCATCTTTAGATGACATATACATATTCTATTAATGATTTACATTAGCATTGACTACCGCGGAAGCACTCCACACACAGCCTACAGCATGTTACTTATCCGTATAATGTACTGTTATATCGTACAGAGAAACTCTTTTTACAGTAGCTGTTTCAGTGCTATTTTTGTATTTTATGGGAATGTGCTCTCCGGCGTGACTCATACCTGGGAAAACAGCTCGTTTTCTCAAATGGAAACGTCATTGAATTAATGGCCACAATTAGATCTACGGTAAGCCGTGGCTGTCCACCTGTAGTAGTCCACTCCATACGGCCTTGAGGTTGGATGCAGTGGCTCTGTAATGCGCTTATGCACTAGTTAGCTGGATGACGAGTGGCAGAGGAGACCGGAGATGACACCGGCACCTGATGGCTGTGCGCTGGAGCCTGATCGGTCGGCGCCATCTCCTTCCTTCCTGCTGCCATTTCCATCGCTCGCCTGCACTGAAAGGTCGCTGATGAAACCCAAACTAGCTCCTTATTGAATCCCTGAAAATTGCGGCTGTTTTTTCTTTGCGTGTGTGTATGTATGTGTGTGTGTGTGTGTGTGTGTGTGTGTGTGTGTGTGTGTGTGTGTGTGTGTGTGTGTGTGTGTGTGCGCGCATGTCATAGTGTGTGTATACTTGTATTTGTGTATGCTTGCACATTTGCATATCTGTGTATGTGTGTGTGCGTGCGCGTGTGTGTGTTTGTGTTTGTGATGGGGGCCCTCCGTGCTCCGATGCACTCCTTTCATTACTGTAAATGAGTTTGCCTGGCGCTGAGCCAGCGCCTCCTCATCAGCGTGTGTGTGTGTGTGTTTCTTTCTGTGTGTGTGTGTGTGTGTGTGTGTGTCTCTGTGTGTGCAGTGCACGCGGGCCGTTAGGCTCTCGCTAAAGCCGCCGCTAAGCCGTAAAAAGGTCCCTTGGAGGAGGCGGCGGCCAGAGGAGAGTTTTAATGGAGGCGCGCGCGGATCAGACGCTACCTGCCAGGTGCTCACCGGAGCTGTAATGAGGCATCGCCTCTAAATGAGGACGGCCGCCCCGCCACTGAAGGGGGAGAGGGGTTGTTTACCTTGACCGGTTCAAGTTGCTGTGGTTGCCTTAGCGGGCCGGCTTCTTGCAGCGCCGCTCCATTTGCATGTGTTCTGAGTGCAGCCTCTGGGAGACTGTTATGGAGGGCTGCTTAACAGGGCGAGCTTTAACGCTGCGCTTTTTGACATTATTAATTGCTGGAGGTGTGCAAGGTACATACAGTACTATGAGCAGGTACATACACTCAAGTGCACACACACGCGCGCGCACACGCACGCACGCACACACACACACACACACACGCATACACACAAATGGACGCACTGCACACACATACACCCATTGTATCTGTGACCACCGGTCGATGTGGGTTCATTCTCTCTCCGCACTCTTTCTCTCTCGCCTGCCATTGATAGCGCACCTGGGTGATAAGGTTAGCTTGCTTTAGACTGATAAAGAAAGAAAGTACTTGCGCTCCCCATCCCCAAACACACACACACACACACACACACAAGCCTGAACAGAACCATATCAGTCCAGGAACTCTCTCAACCCGATTTGTTATCTTAGCAACAGACCTGCAATGTCCGGGGCTGGCGGCCAAGTCGATGGTGTGTGCTTAGTGTGGTGCAGGACAGGATGCTGGATCCTGGATCCTGGATCCTGGATGCTGGGAGAGTTGAGTGAGGGCCGTGTTCGGCCACATGCCAGACAGACTCCTAGAGCAGTTGGTGCTTTGAGGTCTAGTGGGTTGTGGTGGTGGGGATCAGCAGTACTGTACATACAGCCTATACCAAAAATAGTACACTTAAAGTTCATTATATTACTTATAGTGCAGTTGAAATATAATTCCCAAGTTTGCTTTATGTAGTCATTTAATGTACTCGTGGTACACTTGTAAGTATACTATATTAATACTTTTATGGACTAAAAACAGTGTTGGTGATTTTATTGTATTATTTTATTTAGCTCACCATGAAAACAATGAGGGAAAACCCAACCTTGAGAATGAGAGCTTTCCATTGAAAATGGTCAGGTTTTTCTTTGGGTTCATGGTAGCATGCACTTTAATAATGTTCCCAAGGTCTTTGGGAATAAAAAACAGCCCCACAATATCACACAGCCCTCCACCATAATTATTATTAGGCATGGGGTTCTTTTCAGTAGTCAGTCTTTTACTGTACAGTAAGTAAGCCAAACCCACCTGAAGTGTTTCTTGCCAAAGAGTGCCATTTTCAGTTGACTACACTCACAGACAAAGTCACTGTACCATTCAGTAACTCCTGCTGTTTAAATGTGTAATTCAATGACTGGAAAGGCTTTTACCTGGCATGTCCTCTAAATAATCTATTAGCAGTGAGGTCACACTTGAAGATTTTTTGGGGCACTTGGTGAGCCCAAGATTACACCTTTTTCTGTAACTCTCCAACGGTGGTTCTTACTGAATTTTTGACCCCTCTTGAAGCATACAGTACCTTTAACTATCCTTTAAGTACTCTTTACACATTTTAAGCTTTCTTTATAAATCATAATGTTAACCAAATATTGTATTGGATGTCATAACATAATGACTTACTTAAGTAGTCAATCCAACCCTATTTTAACAGTTAATCTGCCTCTCAAAGATCAGTCCCTGGCTACAAGTGCAAATAAATATACTAAGACTTTTCTGTCAGTATAAACCAAGTATACATAAGTATAAGTACAGAGTATACTGTAGGCTAGATATACTTAAACCTTTATGTATACTTATCAGTATTATACCAAGTATAATTAAGTATACATCAATTTAGTATATCTCTGATCAGTAAACAAAAAGTAAACTACTGTATATGCATGCTAACATATTTTTAGTTTAAATGAGTACTAGTTTAGTTTACTAGTTATGAGTATACTATAAGTACACTTCCATTAAATTATTTGTTGTACTGTAAGGAAGGACGGCAACGAGCCTCCTTCCAGGTACAACCAAGCCTGCATCGGAGTGCAGTAGCAAAGGTCGACACCCCTATCCCCTTATTGTCCCACTACGGACCTATCAAGCATCCAGAGAGATGGTTTATTTACCCACCGAGAGGCTGGAAATTGTAGCCTCAGCCACATAAAGTGTTTTCAAAATAACTTAAAATAAATAAATTAGTTATGTTTACATTTGAGCCATGTACTGTAGGCTTATTTATAGCCTATTTCTTAAGTATTAAAAAAAGTCTATGTAAATGAATTCATAGAAAGCCTGGCCAGGCGCTGATCCGTTTTCTTACATTCTCCCTTTAACGAATATATGGGCGTTAGCGTAAATATAGGGTGAGCATGCAGCCTAGGAAGTCTATAGGGTTTTTCACTGTCACTCACCTTGTCACCGTCGCACGCACCCACCTTCTCACTCTCTGTCCTATGGCCATAGACCCTTTATATCACATGCTCCGTTTTTGAATGAGACGCGGAAAGAGGAATGAATGGAGGTAGACGAATGCCGGTAACGCAATGGTCTGATATCCTTCAGAATTTCTTTAACAAGTCCGAATTAATGAATGTCAAGTATTGTGCTATTTTTGTATGGATTACTCTTCATCATTACGCCCGTTTTGCTATGGAATCTACTGTCGGACTTTCGCAAATGAACTGAATTACAAAGAGGTGAGATCGCTCCTTTTTCTCTCTCTATTTTTTGCTGGCGGGATCTCCGAGAAATTGTCTACGTGTTTTTTTTGACCGAGCTTACGGATTATCTGTTTTTTGGATTTTATGGACTGTTGGAAGCTTTGCTTTTTTTGTTGGAAAGCGCACGGCTGTGCGCGGGGTTTTTGCTTTGGAGTTCGCTGCTTACGCAGTGTGTGGACTGAAAGACTCTGCCCGATTGGGCTGCTATCTCTCTCTCTACCTTCTCACAATTCACTCACACAAATAAATACTCACTTTGAAAGATAATTTGCACGTGCGTTTCATGAACTTAGAAAATTTGTTGACGACTCACATCGAGTTTGTTACAGTGGTGGCCAGTACGGGGATTGAACGCACTTTCTTTCATTTAACTTCGGTTTTCTCTGCACTAATATCTAACATCATCAACCTATGATCATTAAACGCCTTTCTGTCCTTTATGTCACATATGGAAGAACAGCTTATTGAATTGGCTTTAGAGCCATTACGTGAGCCGACTGATGGGGAAAGTTTAGTCAGTTCACAAATATCTGTTTCTGACACTGCGCACCAGGCGCGCCCTCACGTTACTTTTAGAGATCGGGTAGATAATCTCACTGCATCCCTTAGTGACCTATATCTTGAGGACAGTGGGGCTACAAACTCTAATAGTCAAGGTGGGGAGGGTGATGAATATGAAGAAGAAGAGGAAGACGGTAATGAACAGGAGGAGGAAGAAGAGATTAATGACGGTGAAGAGGAAGACGGTGAAGAGGAAACTGACGTTACTGTGTCTCATATGTCTGTTCAGCAGGTGGAAATGAACGAACTGAAGAGCGCACTTGACGAAATGAAAACTCGTGTGAATGAACTTGAAATTAAACTGTCTGAATCAAACACCAGTATCATTAACAGAGAGAGTTTATTAAGACAAATGATGGACAATAAAATTGAGAATGTTAAAACATTTGCTGTTGATATTGTGGCCAAACTGGAGGATGCTGTTGTGCACTGCTTACACAGACGAGACCAACAGTGGGCAGCACAGCTGAATCAATTAAAACTCACCAGCACCCCCAAGTTGTCTCCCCTGAGTCAGAGTGGAGATCAAACTGTAAGGTTTCAGTATGACACTCAAAGTCCCTCCAGCCTCACTGGTGTAAGAACAACCAAACTCCCCATTAAACTGAACTTTCCTGAATTTGGTGGTGACAGTAAAACAAAAGACCCCATGACTTACATAGAATTATGTGAAGAATTTCTGGATTTAAGACCTACACCAGTCAATGAAATAGTGGCCACACTGTCCTCTGTTCTGAAAGGCTCAGCCAAAAGCTGGTGGAAAGCCGAGCGAAAGAACATCCACACATGGGAGGAATTTAAAAGTGTTTTTCTAGCTGCATTTCTGGCCACTGATTTCGTTCAGGAAATTGAAGAACGGTTGCGCACTCGTATCCAAAATCCCAATGAGTCCATTAGGGACTTTGCCTATGATTACAGAGCCCTCTGTCTAAAATGGAAGCCGGACATTGAGGAAACTGCTCTTGTACGCCGCATTCTCAGTAACGCCAATCCAAAGATTGCCTCAGGCCTACGTGGAACAGTGAGCACGGTGGCTGAGTTGGTAAAAGTTGGCAGCATGATTGAGAATGATATAGCATCAATGAAAAATTACTGGACACGAGTCAATAACGATAGAACAACTAAATTGCAACCAAAGAATAAGAAAGCTGAAGTGGTTGTTGTGAAGTCTAAAACACAGTCCCACACTCAGCCCAAACATCCACTTTCTCTCCTTGCTGTTAAAATCTCTATCAGAGGCCTCCAGGGAGCCGCCCTGCTGGACACAGGGAGTACATTTTCTCTGATGCGAGATAAACTGTGGCAGCAGATTAAGAAACCACAGGAACACCTGACACCTTGTGGTGACCAGGAGTTTGCCCTGGCCAATGGAACAGCTAAGAAGGCATTAGGCAAAGTTAACTGTACCCTTGGCCTCCATAACACCTACTGGACTCACTCCATGTTTGTCCTCTCTGATGAAGATCTGGCTTTCCCTCTCATCTTAGGCCTGGACTTCTTACAAAAGAGTGGCGTGCACCTGGACTTCATGCAGGGTACCTATGGAGTGAGAAGTGGAGCAAAAATGACATACTATCCACACACTGACCAGAATGAGTGGGAAAATGAATGGTGTACAGTGAAACCAGCAAATATTCAGCTCTATTATGCCTTGCCTCATAGAGACCCAGCACCTAACACCCCTGTCCGTCTAAACATCCTGTCTGACTTACCCCAGAAGCCTAGACCTGAACTTCTACAGCTGATGACTGAGTGGCCATCCGTCTGCTCTGGAAAGCTGGGGAGAACGACCGTCGTGGAACACACCATCCGCCTGACTGATGACATCCCTCTGCGATGTCCAGCTTATCGGGTGTCACCACTCAAGAGCGAGATCATCCAACAGCAGCTGAAGGAGATGGAAGCTGATGGGATCGTTGAACCATCCTGCTCTCCATGGGCCTCTCCAGTTGTCCTAGTCCCCAAGCCTGATGGGAAATGGCGATTCTGTGTTGACTACAGACGCCTGAACAAGAAGACACTGTTTGATGCCTATCCCATGCCAAGGATCCATGATATCCTGGAGTCCTTTTCTGGCGCATCTGTGTTCAGCACGCTAGACTTGCGCTCGGGCTACTGGCAAGTCGCAATGGACAAAAGCAGCAATGAGAAGACCGCCTTCATCACGCCATTTGGTCTCTTCCACTTCCTTTCCATGCCTTTCGGCCTTAAGAACTCGGGAGCCACATTTCAGAGGCTTATGGAGAATGTCTTGGCAGAGTTGAAGGGTGTTTGTTGCTTTGTTTATATTGACGATATTATTATTTATTCAAAATCAGAAGTTGACCACATCGCTGACTTGAGGAAGGTGTTTGAGAAGCTCCATCACGCCTCGCTGACTCTCAACCTAAAGAAATGTCATTTTCTCAAGACCTCTTTGACTTTCTTAGGCCATCAAGTGTCCAGTCAAGGAATTGCAGCCAACTCTGAGAAGCTTAAGGCTATACGTGAATACCCCAGGCCTACAAACATCAAAGAGCTCCAGGGGTTTCTTGGTCTTGCCGGCTGGTACCATAAATTCATCAGGAACTTCGCAGATCTGGCCGCCTCTCTGCACAACCTCAAGAAGAAGGATGTTGAGTGGAAGTGGACCGAGGACTGTGAGAGGAGCTGGGAAGGACTGAAAGAGGCACTCCAGTCTTCTCCAGTGCTTGCTCATCCAGACCTGTCAAAACCCTTCAAAGTCTCCACTGATGCCAGTGATGTCGGTTTGGGCGCAGTACTGACACAGGACGACGATGATGGCGAGCATGTCATTGCATTTGCCTCCCGCATACTGAATGAAGCGGAGAGGAACTACTCCGTCTCTGAAAGAGAGTGTTTGGCTGTTGTGTGGGCCGTGGAGAAATGGCAGCACTTCCTGGAAGGAGTCCAGTTTGAGGTGGTGACAGACCATGCAGCCTTGGCATGGGTCTTTAACACCCCCAAAACTTCGTCACGTCTCACACGCTGGACCCTGAGGCTTCAGCCCTTCACCTTTACAGTGCGGTACAGGAAAGGTACATTAAATGTCGTCCCTGATGCCTTATCACGGTGCCCGGTGCCTACTGGGAATACCACCATGATGACACCAAGCCTTGCTGTGTGCGCTGTGTCTACAAAGAGGGCTATTGATCTGCCTAACTCTTTGGATGAAATCTCTGCTGCCCAAGGACGAGACCCCTACATCACAGGCGTCCGGGAGCTAATGCCTTCCCCTGAGACCATTCATCCAAATCGCATCGCCTTTGTTGACCAGCAGGGGCTGCTATACAGGCGAGTGCCAATCGCCCAGGACGGACATAAGTTCCAGCTGGTGGTCCCACAAGAACTGAAGACCGCCTTCTTGTGGTATTACCATGACAACCCTCTGGGTGGGCACTTTGGTCGCCTGAAGACCCTAATACACATCTTGGATGTTGCCTGGTGGCCAGATGTCCGCAAAGACACCTGGGCCCACATCAAAGAGTGCTCTGTCTGCCAGCAACATAAGCCTTCCAACTCGAGGCCTAGTGGTCTGCTGCAGTCGACCCAAGTGTCCGAAGTTGGCGAGATGGTGGGCATTGACCTCATGGGCCCATTTCCTCGCAGCCGCAAGGGTAACTACTATCTGGTGGTCCTTGTGGATTACTACTCCAAGTGGGTAGAACTGTTCCCTATCCGTAATAGCCGGACCCCTAAGCTAGTGAGGATTCTCACAGAGGAGATATTCACCAGATGGGGTACGCCAAAATATCTCCTGTCCGACAGGGGGAGCCAGTTCACCAGTAACCTTTTGAGAGCAGTCTGCAGATCATGGGGAGTGACCAATAAGTTCACCACAAGCTACCATCCACAGACAAATCAGACTGAAAGGGTCAACCGAACACTCAAGACCATGATTGCCTGTTATGTTGATGGGAAACATAGGAACTGGGACCAGTGGGTCCATGAGTTCCGTTTTGCAATCAACTCCTCATGGCAAGAGTCCACTGGCTTTGCACCCGCCATTCTCCATCTGGGACGTGTTCTCAAAGGCCCTCTTGACCAACTTCTGTCAACAGCTCCGCCACCAACTTTTTCACAACATGCTCTCCTGGAAAGAAAGTTAGAATTGTCAAGACAAGTCGCTGTCAATGTGAAATGTGCTCAGAGCAAACAGGCCAAGTACAGATGGTACGGGTTGAGAATGCTCCTTTCTTTCCCGCACATCGGGACTCCCGAAGCATCGGGACTTTAATTAAAACTGCAACCGCAAGGGGGCAACATAAGACCGCCTTAATAAAATGAAGGTTCGGCTCATACCGGAAAACACGGAAAAACCCGAAGACACCGCGCTGACGACAAGCGGAGAACAGAGACATCACGCTCGGCATGTCAGATTGCAGTTTCAGAGTTTTCGAATGTTTTACAGCGTACCGCACAGCTGGCTCTCTCACTCGACGTAGCCTATAACTCAGTCAGTCCAGCAGAGATGCCAGAGCAACGTTTTGGTCAATGGAGAGGGAGAGAAATGCTCCGCATATCCGTCTCATTTAATCATTAAAATGAAGGTGATGACTGGCGAAATTATAATCAAACGACGTTTCAATAAACCATTGTTGAAGTTAATGAAAATGGTTTTAGAAGCCTTCAATTCAACCTGAAAGACTCGATATAGGCAACCTTAGATTAATTCATTACGGTTACAAGACCGCATTTCCGTGAATAGGCTATTATTGTCAAGGCGAAGACGAAAGAGATGGACAAGATAGACATTTAGGCTACATTTATGCAAGGAATACTTAGAAATGTGTAGGCCTATAGGCTATTTTAAAACGAAGGCATGTTCATTTTAACCGGCGACGCTGGGTAGCTTACCCAGCACTTTATCACAGATTTTGTCCCCACCACTTTTGACAACTGAAAATAAAATGTATTTAACAGAAATATCTTTAATAGGCCTACATGCCTATCATGTCACTTTACTTATAACCGTAGGCTACATGCATGGAGAAGATTGCGCATTTTGTAACATTGTAACAATGGTCAGATATGCGATAGGGCAGTGAGGGTGATTCATTAACCATCGACTAGTAGGCCTAGCTCCGCAAAAGAAGTTTCTAGCAACTTAGAATATATGGATCTCGGTATGCATGTTCATGTTGATTCAGAGATAGACATAGACTACCGTGGGCTACTGTGCGTCAATATAACAGCATTTTATCATGTGGTGAATTAATGACTAACGTCAGTTTAACATGTCAGAACTTTTGATCGGCGTTTCAAGTGCATGCCGCGAATAAATGAACTCGACTGACTGAATCCTTTATATTTGTTGGCTGAGTGCGAAGAGATTGACACTCGAACTGTGGCGTAACTGGTTGAAGCATCTTAATCATACGTCAGCGACCGGGGTTCAAAACTCACCCTACGAACCTCCGGAACCCATTAAGACAAGAGGCTTTATTTTATTAAAACGTTTTGCGATTTTTTTATGATTGCGATGTCTGCTGAAAAGAAAAGTTAATATGTGAATTCGTGGTTCAGCGCACACACACACACACACACACACATTTTACATTTACATAATAGGACTCGGGCACACGCCTTGCATTCTAGGAATATCGCCGCCATTTGGTAGCGCACTGAACGTAATATCCATTCATTCAGATGCACAAGACAAGAAGCAGAAATATAGTAGCGATTTATTCTTTTCCTCGTGCGATCGTGGGTTGCACTGTTACACCCCACTACACAGCAACATACTACCAAGAAAGCAAAAACTAAGTAACAGGAACACACTAAAAGGCGGGAGTAAATCCATAGTAATCCATAGTAAACTAAGGAGTGAAGCTGCCAATGTGGCTGTGCCCGCGAAGTTTTGATGTCATGATCCCGAGCCCTAGTGTCAGGAAGTGTCTGTCTAGAGAGAGGGGGAAGGGGGGCAATCGTCCTCAATGCCGCATATAGGTAGGCTATAATGTCTAGTGAACTGGTTAGACAAGTGTGGGGGAGGGGGAATGATCGCACAAGACAATTGCTCTTCATGAAATGGGTAGTCTCACAGACGTTTGTCGATGTTTAAAGCCTACTACATCACTTGCGAAATCGTGAAAAGACGTGGCACATAGAATTATTAGGCTACTGGATTTAATATAGCAAGCATAGACTTTGTTCATCCTATATTAGCCTATATTAAAATGTAATGTGCTGCGGGGAAGCATTGGGGAAGTCAGTTTAAGTTGTCCTGTAACAATTTGCCTCTTATTATAATAAAGAGTATGCAGCCACTACGCACATAATAGCCTAGGTTACATGCGAGCAACCCCATGCAAAAGAAGGCCTTAAGTTAACGGACTGAAGGCCTGTTTACATTTCAAACATGCATTAAATCTAATAAACGAAAAACACAAATATCATGTATTGTGTCATAAACAGTTAATGACTTCGTGGCCACTATGCGCAACTGCATCGCGCAGTGAGCTGAAGGATAGGAGGACCGACACTTATTAACACAAAGCTTTGTAAAGCACTAACAACCACCCCTCAAAGTTCATTGTCCATAAGTCCAAACAATAAGTATAAAAATCCGACAATCCAAAACGATAACGAGATCTCCCTGAAACGAAAAACAAGTTTGTTGAGTAGCCTAGTCCTTGCAACAATCTCAGCTTTTGCGTTTGTTAGGTAAAAGGCATTCTGTCCTGCTGTATTCCAATGAGAAAAAATCATCCACAAGGTAGGCTAAGGGTCACGGTAATGCAGCATGCAGGAATCTATATACGCACAAAACGAATGAATGGGTTATATCGGCCAAAACGAATGAATGGGTTGGGAGAGTCGTCTGGCTGTGTCAGCAGACTGCAGTCGGTCTCGAGGGGTTAAATAGCGCACGTACTTGAATTTTAATCTGAAGAAGACCACACGGTCGAAACGTCATTCCTTTGTGATAAAGAAAATAAAATCAAATCAAAAAAGAAGGATTTCAAGTGTGCGAACCTTTTTCCATTTTTTATGATTTAGCCTAGTCTTGTTCTGCACCTTGACCGGGGATGTGCACAAACGTTTTTACTACACTTGAAATTTAAACCAACTCTTCTCTAGCCTATATCCTATAGCCATACTTTAATAATCAGATGTTATGCTCATTTTTGTAGGCTACACCTCACCGGCAAGCACGCACGCAAATGCTGCTTTTGCACATCTACAATATTGGCCAGGCTATATAGAATAGGCTTTTAGGACTGTATTTTGCCTTCGTGCAACTTTAGTTGTGCTCAATCTAAATTATTGTCAGTAAGGATAGGTCATATTACCAAATGGCGAACCTCGAAAATTATTTAGGATATAGAGCCGTGTCCATTACGCATGCAGTTATTTGTTAGGCTATTGTTTTATTTGAGTGTTTTTGTCTACCATGGCAAACATAGTTGAAACGTTCGCTCTAAACATAGCTGCCTACAGCCATGCACAGTAAGCCTAATGATAGCCTATAGTTATGACATTAATAGCCTATTAATGACCTCATGTCGGAATGGCACATTGTTTGAAAAAAAAAAAGTTAAATAGGCCTAGGCCTACCGCCGAGTGGGGATATGTCAAACATTACTGTAGCCTATTCGTTGATCTTATCGATGCAGTCCTTGCGGCCACTTCTCCCCATCGTAGGAAACTTTCTGTTTAGTGTTGACACGTTGTGTGGCAGTGCTTGCTTGCCCTTCGATCCATCCCAGTTGGTGGTTTTGCACCTGTCCCTGAGTTATAGTCTATATGAGTAAGCGCTTATGCTCTAACCGCATAATAAAAGAAGCACCTGCAGCAGTGCTTATGGCAAGGCTATTAACACCTGTCACTGAGCTATGGACACGCAGTTATGCTCGAAAATTGTCATAATAACAGACACACCTAATTGTATGGCTCTATGTTTAAACACATCAAATTAGCAAGCATTTCCGCAGCAACGTTTGCTTTCTTTTTCTGTCGGTCCGCTTGGTCAATTGCGCAGCAAATTATCAGATCACCGGACCTAATTTCACTCCATGTCTCGCGGACCAGCAGCAGTCTCCACGTTTCGCGGCCCATAGTTTGAGAAACGCTGCATTAAAGTGTCATTAGGTTGTAGGCTATATGTTTAGTGATTTCTTTGTGTGTTTTTCATTGTAGTGTGTGTGCATTGAGTAGTTCCTTAAAATACGGAACAAAGAGCGTCCCGTATCTGTTCAATACGGAAGAAGACTAACTATTACTTATATATTTCTTATAACGAAACGCAAAGAAAAAATACACTGACCATCTCGTTTCTCCGCGTTTCCCCCAATACCATGGCGACAAAGAGAAATAAATATGATTTGACATTTAAGCTGATTGCTGACAAATTTGCCACACAATTCGGGAGAAGCAGCGGACAGGAGCGCCACCACAAGCAAGCACTTCTAGCCCAAATTAACATGGCAACGTTGCCTATGACTAAAGTGTCTAAGTAGGCTAGTCCTACTAATATTACATTTGATTGGTAGCATGTTTGTAGCGCGCCAGTTTACCCATCCCCTACATCAAAACAGCTTAGAATCAATCAAAGAATCAGCTGTGTCGGCGTTAGGCTGTAGGCGATTTTCTATAACCATTTTCATTCATTTCAACAATGGTTCATTGAAACGTCGTTTGAATAATTTCGCCAGTCATCACCTTCATTGTAATGATTAAATGAGATTAAGGAGTCGACTATTGACGGATATGCGATCTTCATCATTTTGAAATGCGGGATGAAACTTTCTGCCACCTGGTGGTTGTTTGGGTACATTGCCTTAGCCTCGAAAAAAATCGGCTTGACGGCCTGCGGGATCTCTTCGGGAGTCCCGCGGGAGAAGGTGCATTCTCAACCCGTACCCACTGTACTACAACTTGAAAAGGAAGAACGTGGAATTCTCAGAAGGGGACCTGGTGTGGGTCAGAACCCATCCATTGTCCGATGCCTCAAAAGGATTCACTGCCAAACTGGCGCCAAAGTGGACTGGACCATGCACTGTAAAAAAGAAATTAGGAGCCATAAATTACAGAGTTCAGTTCCCTGATGAGTCCACTGACAATATCAATGTGGTGAATCTCAAGCCCTACTTCGGTCCTTCTCTCGACATATCCAGTCTGGGGGGGGGGGACTATGTAGCCTCAGCCACATAAAGTGTTTTCAAAATAACTTAAAATAAATAAATTAGTTATGTTTACATTTGAGCCATGTACTGTAGGCTTATTTATAGCCTATTTCTTAAGTATTAAAAAAAGTCTATGTAAATGAATTCATAGAAAGCCTGGCCAGGCGCTGATCCGTTTTCTTACATTCTCCCTTTAACGAATATATGGGCGTTAGCGTAAATATAGGGTGAGCATGCAGCCTAGGAAGTCTATAGGGTTTTTCACTGTCACTCACCTTGTCACCGTCGCACGCACCCACCTTCTCACTCTCTGTCCTATGGCCATAGACCCTTTATATCACATGCTCCGTTTTTGAATGAGACGCGGAAAGAGGAATGAATGGAGGTAGACGAATGCCGGTAACGCAATGGTCTGATATCCTTCAGAATTTCTTTAACAAGTCCGAATTAATGAATGTCAAGTATTGTGCTATTTTTGTATGGATTACTCTTCATCATTACGCCCGTTTTGCTATGGAATCTACTGTCGGACTTTCGCAAATGAACTGAATTACAAAGAGGTGAGATCGCTCCTTTTTCTCTCTCTATTTTTTGCTGGCGGGATCTCCGAGAAATTGTCTACGTGTTTTTTTTGACCGAGCTTACGGATTATCTGTTTTTTGGATTTTATGGACTGTTGGAAGCTTTGCTTTTTTTGTTGGAAAGCGCACGGCTGTGCGCGGGGTTTTTGCTTTGGAGTTCGCTGCTTACGCAGTGTGTGGACTGAAAGACTCTGCCCGATTGGGCTGCTATCTCTCTCTCTACCTTCTCACAATTCACTCACACAAATAAATACTCACTTTGAAAGATAATTTGCACGTGCGTTTCATGAACTTAGAAAATTTGTTGACGACTCACATCGAGTTTGTTACAAAATGATGTCCCCCACACTTCATTGGCCACAATTAGTCTCTGTGGGACGATGACAAATGCACTGACGCTCAGGTATTCACTGGGCTCTTTGTCACGCTGGGTGGTGGTGTGCAACGCTGCAAGAACCCCCCCTGGCTGATGAGTGTGCAGTAACTTTGTTTGGATCCTGTCATCTAACTTTGGACTAAATGAAAGATATTCGGTTCTTTCTGCAGGGAGGGCACCACCCACCCCTCCCCATTAAACTGACGTCTGAGGTGAACAGCTGTTTTCTGTGGCCTTTTTCGTCAACAGAAGCCCGCAAGTGAGGTGTTGAAGTCATGCATATTTCAAGAACTTCTTCAGGCCTACCTCAGACTTTATATATCTGTAAAAAGGTTGTCTAGTCTCATAGGTTCAGCAAAACCCATCTGTGGTAACTCTCTCTTTCATTTCACTCATGCATTTTTGTTATTATTTTTTTTCTATTTTCCTCTCTTCTGTGCCTCTGAAATGAGAATGCGGAAAAACTAACTGCAGAAAAAATCCATTTCATTTTCTCGCACAGTAACACAAAATGTGGTTGGATTGGGGACTAACTCTCTATTACCACTGGATACTAAATGGATTTTTGTTTATGTGCAGTTTGCCTCAAAGCAAAAAGTAAAGCTGGTCCTGGTGTACTGTAGGTTTTTGTACATATCAGATACTCTCGTAGGCATGCTGTACAGCCACATTGTGATGCTGAAACCATCAAAAGAAAGTATGCAACAATTTTTACATCATTTATTTTCCCTTCATGGTCCCTGTGGTAGCAGGAATGGGGCTGTGCTTCCTTGTTTATGTGTCTGTGCATGTGGCGAATTACCTTGAGATATGCTAATGTGTGTCTGACACAGATAGAGTTGGGCGGTGCTTTTCTTTTCAAATGCCAGTGGATTTGTGCCAGGAGTTTTCACTAGGGAATAATTCGGTCAAATCTCAGGTATTAGTGGATTACATGGGATTATTTGTCACGTAGCATCGTTGGCGCTAGATGCTACTTATGTTGCGTTGCCTTACCTGAAATACCTTGCATTAGCTGAGGATAATGTGTTGAGACGAATTGCCACATAATGATATTAACTAGTGATGGATGTAAAACTGCTGTCATATAACATTAGTCCCTTTGTGTCTGCACAGTCCTTGCGATAATGCAATATTTCAGATTAGGTAAACTTGTTTCTTAAAGATTGTATTTGTAGGATACCATCAGGGGTTTGGCCTTTGAGATGCCCCCAATTTTCAATCAGAGTTTGCCATAGATATACCAGAGATACCCCCTTTACTGTACCTCACAGTCTCAAAGTAACTCATGTGTTTCTCTCTTTGTGCTGTGTGTGTGTGTGTGTGTGTGTGTCTATGTGTCTGTGTGCGCGTGTCTCTGTAGTTGGGGGAGGACACTTTTAACCGGGCCAAGCTGCTAAACGTGGGCTACACTGAAGCCCTGAAGGACGGCGAGTATGACTGCTTCATCTTCAGCGACGTGGACCTCATCCCCATGGATGACCGCAACATCTACCACTGCTACGACCAGCCGCGGCACTTTGCCATTGCCATGGACAAGTTCGGCTTCAGGTCAGCTTCCGCTTTTTGACCAGCTATTACATATTACATGTTTATTTTGTTTGTTTGTTTGTTTGTTTGTTTGTTTGTTTGTTTGTTTTCTCGCTATTTTTAATTACTAGAATTACAGGTCAATGGAGTGTATTTCTCAAAACAGTTTGTACAAACTGTACCATACAACGAATTACCTGCTAAAACATATTCCTTGCTTGAAATGCTTAGTCTATGTCTCAAAAGTAAATATTTATGCCAGTGAAACAGTCAGTGCCATCAGAATGACAAGTCCTTGTGTCAATATGTATGACATGTCAATATAGCATAACATTTACTTAGAGACAGTTTAGTCACCAAACACTCAGTTAAACTAACATGCAAACTTATGCAAACTATGAGTAAGGGCTAATAATGACTCTGCTACTCCTGCAATGACAGGACTAGCAATGACAATGCTACTCCTTCTCTGTGTGGATTTCAGCTTTTTGTGGGTGATTGTAAAAGATTAGCCAGGATTTATTTTTACAGTATACTTTTTAAGTACTGATAGTATTGTTTGTTGCCAGATTCAGTTATACAGTACTGTTATACAGTACAGTTGAGTTATACAGCACTGCAGTGTTTACAACATTATACTATAGACAAAATTAGATTTGTAAACATTGGAAACGCCCCTTTGGCGGTTCCAGTATTGTTACTTTTACTGTATGGTGCCTCCATATGTATGGTTGGAGATGTTAGGTCCTTTGTGTTATCTGTGCGTCTGTACGTCTGTCTTGGCAATCCTTGTGAATGTGATATTTCAAGAAATTATAACATTTCCTAAAATGTGGTAGAAGCACTTCACTTCAAAGGTCAAGGTCTATGACCTTACACTCTTGTGAAGGCATATCAGGAACACCTTGAACAAATCTAAAACAAGCAGACTCTCATGGACAAGTTTGGTGGTCAAAGCTCAAATTGATGTGGTGGATGGAATCTCTCAACCATGGTGGTAATACGTTGTAGAATTCTAATTCTAGGAGTAGTAGTTCTTCTAGAGTGGCCGTTCTTGTTGTTGAAGGTGTAATAGTCAATGTAGTAATGTTGGGGATTTGCAGTTCAAGTTGATCAGAGAGATTTTATTTTATTTTTCATAGAACTTTTGGCTGACATGAGCATATTACTGCAGATTTCTGCATGATTACTTTCTTCCGCTATTATGACTGTGAACACTGGAAGTAGGACAGAAACACTTCAGTCTTGATGGACAGAGCCTATCTACCGGAGCAGCAGAGTCAACGGAGCTTATTTAGTGTGAGATTCTCCCACTCCCTTCAATTCGTAATAGTCTGGGAAATTAAAAGTGGGGCCAAAGGTCCTCAGAAGTTCTGTTGCCGGTGAGCTCCAAAGAGAAAATGAGTCTGTCTTGCATCTGCTGCCAGACGATCTGGCCTTTTGCTCTTGCGAGGCTTCATTTCCTCCCTTTTCGCTCGGGCCAGTGGAGCCGCGCCGCCTCCGGACGTTTCAGCTGCCACTGTGAGACCCCAAGGAGGCCAGGAGAGTCATCTCCGGACGTTCCACCTGTCACTGTGAGACCCCTAGGAAATGAGGCGAGGAGAGTCATCTCCACCTCAGTGCTATTAGTGCCTTTTGCCGAACTCATTTGACTTCATCATCACTTTTCATGATTATTGTACCTAACCAATTTTACCAAAAGGACGCCCCCTCCACACACACACACACACACACACACACACACACACACACACACACACACAAACCCTCTTCTTCTTGGAATTTGTTACTTGTAAACTCCGTCTGAAATGTCACGTCACTGACTGACGCCCTGGAAAAGTCAGCTGCTCCTTCATTTTCTCCTCTCACATTGCTGTCAGACCTGGGACCTTCAAGGGAGGTGTTTCCTCTCTCTCTCTCTCTCTCATGGTCTCTGATTGAAAATTCCATTCCATGTCGTTTTAGACACTTCTACCGAATGCAATTTGTGTTATGCTGTAGTTGTTGAATGGGTTTCTGACGCCATCATGGGCAAGTCCATAGCCCTTAAAGAGTCTGTTCCATTAGTGTTAATGACCATTAGCGGCAGTGGCATCTCAGCCGTTCTCTCTCCAGGAGGATGGGTGCTACTCAGTTAGCATTAGCATTATCAATTTGCATTAATAATGAATTAAGATAACTCATTAGCATTATCAATCAGTGTTAATAATGAATTAAGATAACTCTGTAAATGTTTATATTTCTGTCTTGCTCTCTACCCTCCATTCTCTCGCACACGCTCTCTGTCTCAAACACATGTACAATGTGCCCTGTCTCAACAGTGCTAAAAACAGAGAGGGCCTTAAAGGGATAGTTCGGATTTTAAGACACGAAGTTGTATGGGTTCCCTGTCAGCAACTTAGTGCATCAGCACTGACTTACCCCCGACAGCGTCCTGTGAGCCGAGATCCAGCCGGTTTTAGATCGTTTTTGATGCCGGACTATTTTCTTCAGCAAGTTTCTGGGGTCACGAAAGTAAAGTGTTTTTCTTCTCAAAACCATATGCGTTCAACAGAGTGATATATTTGCACCACAAAAACGTTGTCCAGCTGTCAGTAGCGCGCAGTGATAGGAATCGCGAAAAATAAGTAAGTGATAACGAGGTTTGAATTTTTCCTGGACAACGTTTTTGTGGTGCAAATATATCACTCTGTTGAACGCATATGGTTTTGAGAAGAAAAACACTTTACTTTCGTGACCCCAGAAACTTGCCGGACTACTTTCTTCAGCATCAAAAACGATCTAAAACCGGCTGGATCTCGGCTCACAGGACGCTGTCGGGGGTAAGTCAGTGCTGATGCACTACGTTGCTGACAGGGAACCCATACAACTTCGTGTCTTAAAATCCGAACTATCCCTTTAAACATTCAAATTCAAATATTCAAACAAAGTATGATGGTCTTTGTTGAAATCTCAGACTGAAAATGTCGACGGACATGGGTTTTCTTATGGAGATGCTGATGGCAGATATATGCTGCCAATGTTTTTTTGGTCAATATTTGACCATTTTTCCCTCTATTTGTAAGATAAAGAATGAGAAGATGATGAGTTTTTCCATTTCCTCACTGTTGTACTCTTCCAAAAGGTCTAGCTGGAGTCTGCTAGTAATTTCATTGACTCAAGGGGCAGCATACTGCATACTGTGCTGTACTGTACGTCACACGTGTTCCACAGCAGCAACAACACTGGGCTGCCTGCAGTTGCACCTGCCTGTTAATCAGCTCAATACGATCGCACATCAGACGTATAACAATGCCAAACATCGGCCCGGTTAATCTGCCGCATATCATAGGGGGAGGGGCTTGAGGCACTCTATCAGCAGGGAATATATATCTTACTTACTTA